>NC_142686.1:73943939-74246969 GCF_056320005.1 Nelumbo lutea
CCTCATCCTATTAAAAGTATCCTCCCAGAAGATTCCATTTCAACGAAGCACAAACAAAACCCAACATGGCCAACCCAAATTGGAAGTAACAAAACCATGCAAGGTCGGCTGAATCTGTCAGTCAGTGACGAATATAACAAAACCATTGAAAGAAGTGATCCACTTTATTTAACAAATCGAACCTAAGCTATCAAAACATTGCCAAAAGAAAGCCATTAAAGCGAAACATAGATGAAATTAATCCAAACTATCCAGGGTTATCGAAACTGACCTAACCTTTTGAGACAAAGCTAAGTTAAAGTGAACAAAGCGGAAACAAGATGTGAATAATTTTTGATTACTCACTTCTAAATGAACCTATGCTGACACAAATGAACCGAACTCAACCTAGATAAAACAATCTATAGACATTGAATTTCTAACATAATCAAACCCATTAATCCAAATCCCGTAAAACTGTGTCATGCAAAACTGTGGTAGAGTAAACTACACATTATCCAAAACTAACCTAGCCCTAGCCAAACAAACAACCATCAATCAAATCCATACCAACTAACCAAGTTTATTAGAAAAATAAAATCCCTTTACAAATTGAAACGAAGGAAAACAAAGCCTATAAACCTAAATCAATGTAAAAAATCCCATCTAAACAATAAAAATAACAATTAAAGCAAAAGGTTTGCATAATAAATTTAAGCTAAAAGAATAGAGATTATTACATCTCTAATATCACTATTCTAACTGATACAAACCAGTCATAACTTATACCACTAGCCGGATAATCTCACAATTGTAAGTTAAAAAAACCCAACTTATTTAAAGAAACTAGGAAATCAACTCAACCCAATCAAAAAATGAAACTAGACCTAATCAAATCAAAATAAAGCCGATAAACAAGCATCATTCCGAACAAACCGGTATAAACAACGTATAAAAAATCAGGGCGAAAACATGACATAATCACAACAACCAACAGGATCCAAAGATATTAAAACCTTAAAGTCAATATTTAAACTTTGTCGAACCCATCATACCTAGAAAAACTAAATCCACACGCCAAGACTTATAAGTGCCAAACATAACCTATAGGAACAGATTCAAGTTAATCAGGTCTGGCCACATAAACATTCTTGTGTCGAACGAACTTGCCTAGACTTCTAAAAACCAAAAAAGAAGTTTCCGTCTTTCGAAGCCAATGTTATTGAAAGCACTCACAATTACTCAATCAAAAAATTAGTTGAACACACTAAGGGATAACACATTATTAGTTGCAAAATATAAAATGATATTACCCTCATGCTATTAAAAGTATCCTCCCAGAAGATTCCATTTCAACGAAGCACAAACAAAACCCAACATGGCCAACCATAATTGGAAGTAACAAAACCATGCAAGGTTGGCTGAATCTGTCAGTTAGTGACGAATATAACAAAACCATTGAAAGAAGTGATCCACTTTATTTAACAAATCGAACCTAAGCTATCAAAACATTGCCAAAAGAAAGCCCTTAAAGCGAAACATAGATGAAATTAATCCAAACTATCCAGGGTTATCGAAACTGACCTAACCTTTTGAGACAAAGCTAAGTTAAAGTGAACAAAGCGGAAACAAGATGTGAACAATTTTTGATTACTCACTTCTAAATGAACCTATGCTGACACAAATGAACCGAACTCAACCTAGATAAAACAATCTATAGACATTGAATTTCTAACATAATCAAACCCATTAATCCAAATCCCGTAAAACTGTGTCATGCAAAACTGTGGTAGAGTAAACTACACATTATCCAAAACTAACCTAGCCCTAGCCAAACAAACAACCATCAATCAAATCCATACCAACTAACCAAGTTTATTAGAAAAATAAAATCCCTTTACAAATTGAAACGAACCCAGCATACATAGATAAACTAAGAAATCAACTTAGCTCATTTAGAAAAAAAACTAGGAGTATACAAAGGAAAATAAAGCCTATAAACCTAAATCAATGTAAAAAATCCCATCTAAACAATAAAAATAACAATTAAAGCAAAAGGTTTGCATAATAAATTTAAGCTAAAAGAATAGAGATTATTACATCTCTAATATCACTATTCTAACTGATACAAACCAGTCATAACTTATACCACTAGCCGGATAATCTCACAATTCTAAGTTAAAAAAAACCCAACTTATTTAAAGAAACTAGGAAATCAACTCAACCCCATCAAAAAATGAAACTAGTTCTACTCAAATCAAAATAAAGCCGATAAACAAGCATCATTCCGAACAAACCGGTATAAACAACGTATAAAAAATCAGGGCGAAAACATGACATAATCACAACAACCAACAGGATCCAAAGATATTAAAACCTTAAAGTCAATATTTAAACTTTGTCGAACCCATCATACCTAGAAAAACTAAATCCACACGCCAAGACTTATAAGTGCCAAACATAACCTATAGGAACAGATTCAAGTTAATCAGGTCTGGCCACATAAACATTCTTGTGTCGAACGAACTTGCCTAGACTTCTAAAAACCAAAAAAGAAGTTTCCGTCTTTCGAAGCCAATGTTATTGAAAGCACTCACAATTACTCAATCAAAAAATTAGTTGAACACACTAAGGGATAACACATTATTAGTTGCAAAATATAAAATGATATTACCCTCATCCTATTAAAAGTATCCTCCCAGAAGATTCCATTTCAACGAAGCACAAACAAAACCCAACATGGCCAACCCAAATTGGAAGTAACAAAACCATGCAAGGTCGGCTGAATCTGTCAGTCAGTGACGAATATAACAAAACCATTGAAAGAAGTGATCCACTTTATTTAACAAATCGAACCTAAGCTATCAAAACATTGCCAAAAGAAAGCCATTAAAGCGAAACATAGATGAAATTAATCCAAACTATCCAGGGTTATCGAAACTGACCTAACCTTTTGAGACAAAGCTAAGTTAAAGTGAACAAAGCGGAAACAAGATGTGAACAATTTTTGATTACTCACTTCTAAATGAACCTATGCTGACACAAATGAACCGAACTCAACCTAGATAAAACAATCTATAGACATTGAATTTCTAACATAATCAAACCCATTAATCCAAATCCCGTAAAACTGTGTCATGCAAAACTGTGGTAGAGTAAACTACACATTATCCAAAACTAACCTAGCCCTAGCCAAACAAACAACCATCAATCAAATCCATACCAACTAACCAAGTTTATTAGAAAAATAAAATCCCTTTACAAATTGAAACGAACCCAGCATACATAGATAAACTAAGAAATCAACTTAGCTCATTTAGAAAAAAAACTAGGAGTATACAAAGGAAAATAAAGCCTATAAACCTAAATCAATGTAAAAAATCCCATCTAAACAATAAAAATAACAATTAAAGCAAAAGGTTTGCATAATAAATTTAAGCTAAAAGAATAGAGATTATTACATCTGTAATATCACTATTCTAACTGATACAAACCAGTCATAACTTATACCACTAGCCGGATAATCTCACAATTCTAAGTTAAAAAAACCCAACTTATTTAAAGAAACTAGGAAATCAACTCAACCCCATCAAAAAATGAAACTAGTTCTACTCAAATCAAAATAAAGCCGATAAACAAGCATCATTCCGAACAAACCGGTATAAACAACGTATAAAAAATCAGGGCGAAAACATGACATAATCACAACAACCAACAGGATCCAAAGATATTAAAACCTTAAAGTCAATATTTAAACTTTGTCGAACCCATCATACCTAGAAAAACTAAATCCACACGCCAAGACTTATAAGTGCCAAACATAACCTATAGGAACAGATTCAAGTTAATCAGGTCTGGCCACATAAACATTCTTGTGTCGAACGAACTTGCCTAGACTTCTAAAAACCAAAAAAGAAGTTTCCGTCTTTCGAAGCCAATGTTATTGAAAGCACTCACAATTACTCGATCAAAAAATTAGTTGAACACACTAAGGGATAACACATTATTAGTTGCAAAATATAAAATGATATTACCCTCATCCTATTAAAAGTATCCTCCCAGAAGATTCCATTTCAACGAAGCACAAACAAAACCCAACATGGCCAACCCAAATTGGAAGTAACAAAACCATGCAAGGTCGGCTGAATCTGTCAGTCAGTGACGAATATAACAAAACCATTGAAAGAAGTGATCCACTTTATTTAACAAATCGAACCTAAGCTATCAAAACATTGCCAAAAGAAAGCCATTAAAGCGAAACATAGATGAAATTAATCCAAACTATCCAGGGTTATCGAAACTGACCTAACCTTTTGAGACAAAGCTAAGTTAAAGTGAACAAAGCGGAAACAAGATGTGAACAATTTTTGATTACTCACTTCTAAATGAACCTATGCTGACACAAATGAACCGAACTCAACCTAGATAAAACAATCTATAGACATTGAATTTCTAACATAATCAAACCCATTAATCCAAATCCCGTAAAACTGTGTCATGCAAAACTGTGGTAGAGTAAACTACACATTATCCAAAACTAACCTAGCCCTAGCCAAACAAACAACCATCAATCAAATCCATACCAACTAACCAAGTTTATTAGAAAAATAAAATCCCTTTACAAATTGAAACGAACCCAGCATACATAGATAAACTAAGAAATCAACTTAGCTCATTTAGAAAAAAAACTAGGAGTATACAAAGGAAAATAAAGCCTATAAACCTAAATCAATGTAAAAAATCCCATCTAAACAATAAAAATAACAATTAAAGCAAAAGGTTTGCATAATAAATTTAAGCTAAAAGAATAGAGATTATTACATCTCTAATATCACTATTCTAACTGATACAAACCAGTCATAACTTATACCACTAGCCGGATAATCTCACAATTCTAAGTTAAAAAAACCCAACTTATTTAAAGAAACTAGGAAATCAACTCAACCCCATCAAAAAATGAAACTAGTTCTACTCAAATCAAAATAAAGCCGATAAACAAGCATCATTCCGAACAAACCGGTATAAACAACGTATAAAAAATCAGGGCGAAAACATGACATAATCACAACAACCAACAGGATCCAAAGATATTAAAACCTTAAAGTCAATATTTAAACTTTGTCGAACCCATCATACCTAGAAAAACTAAATCCACACGCCAAGACTTATAAGTGCCAAACATAACCTATAGGAACAGATTCAAGTTAATCAGGTCTGGCCACATAAACATTCTTGTGTCGAACGAACTTGCCTAGACTTCTAAAAACCAAAAAAGAAGTTTCCGTCTTTCGAAGCCAATGTTATTGAAAGCACTCACAATTACTCAATCAAAAAATTAGTTGAACACACTAAGGGATAACACATTATTAGTTGCAAAATATAAAATGATATTACCCTCATCCTATTAAAAGTATCCTCCCAGAAGATTCCATTTCAACGAAGCACAAACAAAACCCAACATGGCCAACCCAAATTGGAAGTAACAAAACCATGCAAGGTCGGCTGAATCTGTCAGTCAGTGACGAATATAACAAAACCATTGAAAGAAGTGATCCACTTTATTTAACAAATCGAACCTAAGCTATCAAAACATTGCCAAAAGAAAGCCCTTAAAGCGAAACATAGATGAAATTAATCCAAACTATCCAGGGTTATCGAAACTGACCTAACCTTTTGAGACAAAGCTAAGTTAAAGTGAACAAAGCGGAAACAAGATGTGAACAATTTTTGATTACTCACTTCTAAATGAACCTATGCTGACACAAATGAACCGAACTCAACCTAGATAAAACAATCTATAGACATTGAATTTCTAACATAATCAAACCCATTAATCCAAATCCCGTAAAACTGTGTCATGCAAAACTGTGGTAGAGTAAACTACACATTATCCAAAACTAACCTAGCCCTAGCCAAACAAACAACCATCAATCAAATCCATACCAACTAACCAAGTTTATTAGAAAAATAAAATCCCTTTACAAATTGAAACGAACCCAGCATACATAGATAAACTAAGAAATCAACTTAGCTCATTTAGAAAAAAAACTAGGAGTATACAAAGGAAAATAAAGCCTATAAACCTAAATCAATGTAAAAAATCCCATCTAAACAATAAAAATAACAATTAAAGCAAAAGGTTTGCATAATAAATTTAAGCTAAAAGAATAGAGATTATTACATCTCTAATATCACTATTCTAACTGATACAAACCAGTCATAACTTATACCACTAGCCGGATAATCTCACAATTCTAAGTTAAAAAAAACCCAACTTATTTAAAGAAACTAGGAAATCAACTCAACCCCATCAAAAAATGAAACTAGTTCTACTCAAATCAAAATAAAGCCGATAAACAAGCATCATTCCGAACAAACCGGTATAAACAACGTATAAAAAATCAGGGCGAAAACATGACATAATCACAACAACCAACAGGATCCAAAGATATTAAAACCTTAAAGTCAATATTTAAACTTTGTCGAACCCATCATACCTAGAAAAACTAAATCCACACGCCAAGACTTATAAGTGCCAAACATAACCTATAGGAACAGATTCAAGTTAATCAGGTCTGGCCACATAAACATTCTTGTGTCGAACGAACTTGCCTAGACTTCTAAAAACCAAAAAAGAAGTTTCCGTCTTTCGAAGCCAATGTTATTGAAAGCACTCACAATTACTCAATCAAAAAATTAGTTGAACACACTAAGGGATAACACATTATTAGTTGCAAAATATAAAATGATATTACCCTCATCCTATTAAAAGTATCCTCCCAGAAGATTCCATTTCAACGAAGCACAAACAAAACCCAACATGGCCAACCCAAATTGGAAGTAACAAAACCATGCAAGGTCGGCTGAATCTGTCAGTCAGTGACGAATATAACAAAACCATTGAAAGAAGTGATCCACTTTATTTAACAAATCGAACCTAAGCTATCAAAACATTGCCAAAAGAAAGCCATTAAAGCGAAACATAGATGAAATTAATCCAAACTATCCAGGGTTATCGAAACTGACCTAACCTTTTGAGACAAAGCTAAGTTAAAGTGAACAAAGCGGAAACAAGATGTGAACAATTTTTGATTACTCACTTCTAAATGAACCTATGCTGACACAAATGAACCGAACTCAACCTAGATAAAACAATCTATAGACATTGAATTTCTAACATAATCAAACCCATTAATCCAAATCCCGTAAAACTGTGTCATGCAAAACTGTGGTAGAGTAAACTACACATTATCCAAAACTAACCTAGCCCTAGCCAAACAAACAACCATCAATCAAATCCATACCAACTAACCAAGTTATTAGAAAAATAAAATCCCTTTACAAATTGAAACGAACCCAGCATACATAGATAAACTAAGAAATCAACTTAGCTCATTTAGAAAAAAAACTAGGAGTATACAAAGGAAAATAAAGCCTATAAACCTAAATCAATGTAAAAAATCCCATCTAAACAATAAAAATAACAATTAAAGCAAAAGGTTTGCATAATAAATTTAAGCTAAAAGAATAGAGATTATTACATCTCTAATATCACTATTTTAACTGATACAAACCAGTCATAACTTATACCACTAGCCGGATAATCTCACAATTCTAAGTTAAAAAAAACCCAACTTATTTAAAGAAACTAGGAAATCAACTCAACCCCATCAAAAAATGAAACTAGTTCTACTCAAATCAAAATAAAGCCGATAAACAAGCATCATTCCGAACAAACCGGTATAAACAACGTATAAAAAATCAGGGCGAAAACATGACATAATCACAACAACCAACAGGATCCAAAGATATTAAAACCTTAAAGTCAATATTTAAACTTTGTCGAACCCATCATACCTAGAAAAACTAAATCCACACGCCAAGACTTATAAGTGCCAAACATAACCTATAGGAACAGATTCAAGTTAATCAGGTCTGGCCACATAAACATTCTTGTGTTGAACGAACTTGCCTAGACTTCTAAAAACCAAAAAAGAAGTTTCCGTCTTTCGAAGCCAATGTTATTGAAAGCACTCACAATTACTCAATCAAAAAATTAGTTGAACACACTAAGGGATAACACATTATTAGTTGCAAAATATAAAATGATATTACCCTCATCCTATTAAAAGTATCCTCCCAGAAGATTCCATTTCAACGAAGCACAAACAAAACCCAACATGGCCAACCCAAATTGGAAGTAACAAAACCATGCAAGGTCGGCTGAATCTGTCAGTCAGTGACGAATATAACAAAACCATTGCAAGAAGTGATCCACTTTATTTAACAAATCGAACCTAAGCTATCAAAACATTGCCAAAAGAAAGCCATTAAAGCGAAACATAGATGAAATTAATCCAAACTATCCAGGGTTATCGAAACTGACCTAACCTTTTGAGACAAAGCTAAGTTAAAGTGAACAAAGCGGAAACAAGATGTGAACAATTTTTGATTACTCACTTCTAAATGAACCTATGCTGACACAAATGAACCGAACTCAACCTAGATAAAACAATCTATAGACATTGAATTTCTAACATAATCAAACCCATTAATCCAAATCCCGTAAAACTGTGTCATGCAAAACTGTGGTAGAGTAAACTACACATTATCCAAAACTAACCTAGCCCTAGCCAAACAAACAACCATCAATCAAATCCATACCAACTAACCAAGTTTATTAGAAAAATAAAATCCCTTTACAAATTGAAACGAACCCAGCATACATAGATAAACTAAGAAATCAACTTAGCTCATTTAGAAAAAAAACTAGGAGTATACAAAGGAAAATAAAGCCTATAAACCTAAATCAATGTAAAAAATCCCATCTAAACAATAAAAATAACAATTAAAGCAAAAGGTTTGCATAATAAATTTAAGCTAAAAGAATAGAGATTATTACATCTCTAATATCACTATTCTAACTGATACAAACCAGTCATAACTTATACCACTAGCCGGATAATCTCACAATTCTAAGTTAAAAAAAACCCAACTTATTTAAAGAAACTAGGAAATCAACTCAACCCCATCAAAAAATGAAACTAGTTCTACTCAAATCAAAATAAAGCCGATAAACAAGCATCATTCCGAACAAACCGGTATAAACAACGTATAAAAAATCAGGGCGAAAACATGACATAATCACAACAACCAACAGGATCCAAAGATATTAAAACCTTAAAGTCAATATTTAAACTTTGTCGAACCCATCATACCTAGAAAAACTAAATCCACACGCCAAGACTTATAAGTGCCAAACATAACCTATAGGAACAGATTCAAGTTAATCAGGTCTGGCCACATAAACATTCTTGTGTCGAACGAACTTGCCTAGACTTCTAAAAACCAAAAAAGAAGTTTTCGTCTTTCGAAGCCAATGTTATTGAAAGCACTCACAATTACTCAATCAAAAAATTAGTTGAACACACTAAGGGATAACACATTATTAGTTGCAAAATATAAAATGATATTACCCTCATCCTATTAAAAGTATCCTCCCAGAAGATTCCATTTCAACGAAGCACAAACAAAACCCAACATGGCCAACCCAAATTGGAAGTAACAAAACCATGCAAGGTCGGCTGAATCTGTCAGTCAGTGACGAATATAACAAAACCATTGAAAGAAGTGATCCACTTTATTTAACAAATCGAACCTAAGCTATCAAAACATTGCCAAAAGAAAGCCATTAAAGCGAAACATAGATGAAATTAATCCAAACTATCCAGGGTTATCGAAACTGACCTAACCTTTTGAGACAAAGCTAAGTTAAAGTGAACAAAGCGGAAACAAGATGTGAACAATTTTTGATTACTCACTTCTAAATGAACCTATGCTGACACAAATGAACCGAACTCAACCTAGATAAAACAATCTATAGACATTGAATTTCTAACATAATCAAACCCATTAATCCAAATCCCGTAAAACTGTGTCATGCAAAACTGTGGTAGAGTAAACTACACATTATCCAAAACTAACCGAGCCCTAGCCAAACAAACAACCATCAATCAAATCCATACCAACTAACCAAGTTATTAGAAAAATAAAATCCCTTTACAAATTGAAACGAACCCAGCATACATAGATAAACTAAGAAATCAACTTAGCTCATTTAGAAAAAAAACTAGGAGTATACAAAGGAAAATAAAGCCTATAAACCTAAATCAATGTAAAAAATCCCATCTAAACAATAAAAATAACAATTAAAGCAAAAGGTTTGCATAATAAATTTAAGCTAAAAGAATAGAGATTATTACATCTGTAATATCACTATTCTAACTGATACAAACCAGTCATAACTTATACCACTAGCCGGATAATCTCACAATTCTAAGTTAAAAAAACCCAACTTATTTAAAGAAACTAGGAAATCAACTCAACCCCATCAAAAAATGAAACTAGACCTACTCAAATCAAAATAAAGCCGATAAACAAGCATCATTCCGAACAAACCGGTATAAACAACGTATAAAAAATCAGGGCGAAAACATGACATAATCACAACAACCAACAGGATCCAAAGATATTAAAACCTTAAAGTCAATATTTAAACTTTGTTGAACCCATCATACCTAGAAAAACTAAATCCACACGCCAAGACTTATAAGTGCCAAACATAACCTATAGGAACAGATTCAAGTTAATCAGGTCTGGCCACATAAACATTCTTGTGTTGAACGAACTTGCCTAGACTTCTAAAAACCAAAAAAGAAGTTTCCGTCTTTCGAAGCCAATGTTATTGAAAGCACTCACAATTACTCAATCAAAAAATTAGTTGAACACACTAAGGGATAACACATTATTAGTTGCAAAATATAAAATGATATTACCCTCATCCTATTAAAAGTATCCTCCCAGAAGATTCCATTTCAACGAAGCACAAACAAAACCCAACATGGCCAACCCAAATTGGAAGTAACAAAACCATGCAAGGTCGGCTGAATCTGTCAGTCAGTGACGAATATAACAAAACCATTGAAAGAAGTGATCCACTTTATTTAACAAATCGAACCTAAGCTATCGAAACATTGCCAAAAGAAAGCCATTAAAGCGAAACATAGATGAAATTAATCCAAACTATCCAGGGTTATCGAAACTGACCTAACCTTTTGAGACAAAGCTAAGTTAAAGTGAACAAAGCGGAAACAAGATGTGAACAATTTTTGATTACTCACTTCTAAATGAACCTATGCTGACACAAATGAACCGAACTCAACCTAGATAAAACAATCTATAGACATTGAATTTCTAACATAATCAAACCCATTAATCCAAATCCCGTAAAACTGTGTCATGCAAAACTGTGGTAGAGTAAACTACACATTATCCAAAACTAACCTAGCCCTAGCCAAACAAACAACCATCAATCAAATCCATACCAACTAACCAAGTTTATTAGAAAAATAAAATCCCTTTACAAATTGAAACGAACCCAGCATACATAGATAAACTAAGAAATCAACTTAGCTCATTTAGAAAAAAAACTAGGAGTATACAAAGGAAAATAAAGCCTATAAACCTAAATCAATGTAAAAAATCCCATCTAAACAATAAAAATAACAATTAAAGCAAAAGGTTTGCATAATAAATTTAAGCTAAAAGAATAGAGATTATTACATCTCTAATATCACTATTCTAACTGATACAAACCAGTCATAACTTATACCACTAGCCGGATAATCTCACAATTCTAAGTTAAAAAAAACCCAACTTATTTAAAGAAACTAGGAAATCAACTCAACCCCATCAAAAAATGAAACTAGTTCTACTCAAATCAAAATAAAGCCGATAAACAAGCATCATTCCGAACAAACCGGTATAAACAACGTATAAAAAATCAGGGCGAATACATGACATAATCACAACAACCAACAGGATCCAAAGATATTAAAACTTTAAAGTCAATATTTAAACTTTGTTGAACCCATCATACCTAGAAAAACTAAATCCACACGCCAAGACTTATAAGTGCCAAACATAACCTATAGGAACAGATTCAAGTTAATCAGGTCTGGCCACATAAACATTCTTGTGTTGAACGAACTTGCCTAGACTTCTAAAAACCAAAAAAGAAGTTTCCGTCTTTCGAAGCCAATGTTATTGAAAGCACTCACAATTACTCAATCAAAAAATTAGTTGAACACACTAAGGGATAACACATTATTAGTTGCAAAATATAAAATGATATTACCCTCATCCTATTAAAAGTATCCTCCCAGAAGATTCCATTTCAACGAAGCACAAACAAAACCCAACATGGCCAACCCAAATTGGAAGTAACAAAACCATGCAAGGTCGGCTGAATCTGTCAGTCAGTGACGAATATAACAAAACCATTGAAAGAAGTGATCCACTTTATTTAACAAATCGAACCTAAGCTATCAAAACATTGCCAAAAGAAAGCCATTAAAGCGAAACATAGATGAAATTAATCCAAACTATCCAGGGTTATCGAAACTGACCTAACCTTTTGAGACAAAGCTAAGTTAAAGTGAACAAAGCGGAAACAAGATGTGAACAATTTTTGATTACTCACTTCTAAATGAACCTATGCTGACACAAATGAACCGAACTCAACCTAGATAAAACAATCTATAGACATTGAATTTCTAACATAATCAAACCCATTAATCCAAATCCCGTAAAACTGTGTCATGCAAAACTGTGGTAGAGTAAACTACACATTATCCAAAACTAACCTAGCCCTAGCCAAACAAACAACCATCAATCAAATCCATACCAACTAACCAAGTTTATTAGAAAAATAAAATCCCTTTACAAATTGAAACGAACCCAGCATACATAGATAAACTAAGAAATCAACTTAGCTCATTTAGAAAAAAAACTAGGAGTATACAAAGGAAAATAAAGCCTATAAACCTAAATCAATGTAAAAAATCCCATCTAAACAATAAAAATAACAATTAAAGCAAAAGGTTTGCATAATAAATTTAAGCTAAAAGAATAGAGATTATTACATCTCTAATATCACTATTCTAACTGATACAAACCAGTCATAACTTATACCACTAGCCGGATAATCTCACAATTCTAAGTTAAAAAAAACCCAACTTATTTAAAGAAACTAGGAAATCAACTCAACCCCATCAAAAAATGAAACTAGTTCTACTCAAATCAAAATAAAGCCGATAAACAAGCATCATTCCGAACAAACCGGTATAAACAACGTATAAAAAATCAGGGCGAAAACATGACATAATCACAACAACCAACAGGATCCAAAGATATTAAAACCTTAAAGTCAATATTTAAACTTTGTCGAACCCATCATACCTAGAAAAACTAAATCCACACGCCAAGACTTATAAGTGCCAAACATAACCTATAGGAACAGATTCAAGTTAATCAGGTCTGGCCACATAAACATTCTTGTGTCGAACGAACTTGCCTAGACTTCTAAAAACCAAAAAAGAAGTTTCCGTCTTTCGAAGCCAATGTTATTGAAAGCACTCACAATTACTCAATCAAAAAATTAGTTGAACACACTAAGGGATAACACATTATTAGTTGCAAAATATAAAATGATATTACCCTCATCCTATTAAAAGTATCCTCCCAGAAGATTCCATTTCAACGAAGCACAAACAAAACCCAACATGGCCAACCCAAATTGGAAGTAACAAAACCATGCAAGGTCGGCTGAATCTGTCAGTCAGTGACGAATATAACAAAACCATTGAAAGAAGTGATCCACTTTATTTAACAAATCGAACCTAAGCTATCAAAACATTGCCAAAAGAAAGCCATTAAAGCGAAACATAGATGAAATTAATCCAAACTATCCAGGGTTATCGAAACTGACCTAACCTTTTGAGACAAAGCTAAGTTAAAGTGAACAAAGCGGAAACAAGATGTGAACAATTTTTGATTACTCACTTCTAAATGAACCTATGCTGACACAAATGAACCGAACTCAACCTAGATAAAACAATCTATAGACATTGAATTTCTAACATAATCAAACCCATTAATCCAAATCCCGTAAAACTGTGTCATGCAAAACTGTGGTAGAGTAAACTACACATTATCCAAAACTAACCTAGCCCTAGCCAAACAAACAACCATCAATCAAATCCATACCAACTAACCAAGTTTATTAGAAAAATAAAATCCCTTTACAAATTGAAACGAACCCAGCATACATAGATAAACTAAGAAATCAACTTAGCTCATTTAGAAAAAAAACTAGGAGTATACAAAGGAAAATAAAGCCTATAAACCTAAATCAATGTAAAAAATCCCATCTAAACAATAAAAATAACAATTAAAGCAAAAGGTTTGCATAATAAATTTAAGCTAAAAGAATAGAGATTATTACATCTCTAATATCACTATTCTAACTGATACAAACCAGTCATAACTTATACCACTAGCCGGATAATCTCACAATTCTAAGTTAAAAAAAACCCAACTTATTTAAAGAAACTAGGAAATCAACTCAACCCCATCAAAAAATGAAACTAGTTCTACTCAAATCAAAATAAAGCCGATAAACAAGCATCATTCCGAACAAACCGGTATAAACAACGTATAAAAAATCAGGGCGAAAACATGACATAATCACAACAACCAACAGGATCCAAAGATATTAAAACCTTAAAGTCAATATTTAAACTTTGTCGAACCCATCATACCTAGAAAAACTAAATCCACACGCCAAGACTTATAAGTGCCAAACATAACCTATAGGAACAGATTCAAGTTAATCAGGTCTGGCCACATAAACATTCTTGTGTCGAACGAACTTGCCTAGACTTCTAAAAACCAAAAAAGAAGTTTCCGTCTTTCGAAGCCAATGTTATTGAAAGCACTCACAATTACTCAATCAAAAAATTAGTTGAACACACTAAGGGATAACACATTATTAGTTGCAAAATATAAAATGATATTACCCTCATCCTATTAAAAGTATCCTCCCAGAAGATTCCATTTCAACGAAGCACAAACAAAACCCAACATGGCCAACCCAAATTGGAAGTAACAAAACCATGCAAGGTCGGCTGAATCTGTCAGTCAGTGACGAATATAACAAAACCATTGCAAGAAGTGATCCACTTTATTTAACAAATCGAACCTAAGCTATCAAAACATTGCCAAAAGAAAGCCATTAAAGCGAAACATAGATGAAATTAATCCAAACTATCCAGGGTTATCGAAACTGACCTAACCTTTTGAGACAAAGCTAAGTTAAAGTGAACAAAGCGGAAACAAGATGTGAACAATTTTTGATTACTCACTTCTAAATGAACCTATGCTGACACAAATGAACCGAACTCAACCTAGATAAAACAATCTATAGACATTGAATTTCTAACATAATCAAACCCATTAATCCAAATCCCGTAAAACTGTGTCATGCAAAACTGTGGTAGAGTAAACTACACATTATCCAAAACTAACCTAGCCCTAGCCAAACAAACAACCATCAATCAAATCCATACCAACTAACCAAGTTTATTAGAAAAATAAAATCCCTTTACAAATTGAAACGAACCCAGCATACATAGATAAACTAAGAAATCAACTTAGCTCATTTAGAAAAAAAACTAGGAGTATACAAAGGAAAATAAAGCCTATAAACCTAAATCAATGTAAAAAATCCCATCTAAACAATAAAAATAACAATTAAAGCAAAAGGTTTGCATAATAAATTTAAGCTAAAAGAATAGAGATTATTACATCTCTAATATCACTATTCTAACTGATACAAACCAGTCATAACTTATACCACTAGCCGGATAATCTCACAATTCTAAGTTAAAAAAAACCCAACTTATTTAAAGAAACTAGGAAATCAACTCAACCCCATCAAAAAATGAAACTAGTTCTACTCAAATCAAAATAAAGCCGATAAACAAGCATCATTCCGAACAAACCGGTATAAACAACGTATAAAAAATCAGGGCGAAAACATGACATAATCACAACAACCAACAGGATCCAAAGATATTAAAACCTTAAAGTCAATATTTAAACTTTGTCGAACCCATCATACCTAGAAAAACTAAATCCACACGCCAAGACTTATAAGTGCCAAACATAACCTATAGGAACAGATTCAAGTTAATCAGGTCTGGCCACATAAACATTCTTGTGTCGAACGAACTTGCCTAGACTTCTAAAAACCAAAAAAGAAGTTTTCGTCTTTCGAAGCCAATGTTATTGAAAGCACTCACAATTACTCAATCAAAAAATTAGTTGAACACACTAAGGGATAACACATTATTAGTTGCAAAATATAAAATGATATTACCCTCATCCTATTAAAAGTATCCTCCCAGAAGATTCCATTTCAACGAAGCACAAACAAAACCCAACATGGCCAACCCAAATTGGAAGTAACAAAACCATGCAAGGTCGGCTGAATCTGTCAGTCAGTGACGAATATAACAAAACCATTGAAAGAAGTGATCCACTTTATTTAACAAATCGAACCTAAGCTATCAAAACATTGCCAAAAGTAAAGCCATTAAAGCGAAACATAGATGAAATTAATCCAAACTATCCAGGGTTATCGAAACTGACCTAACCTTTTGAGACAAAGCTAAGTTAAAGTGAACAAAGCGGAAACAAGATGTGAACAATTTTTGATTACTCACTTCTAAATGAACCTATGCTGACACAAATGAACCGAACTCAACCTAGATAAAACAATCTATAGACATTGAATTTCTAACATAATCAAACCCATTAATCCAAATCCCGTAAAACTGTGTCATGCAAAACTGTGGTAGAGTAAACTACACATTATCCAAAACTAACCTAGCCCTAGCCAAACAAACAACCATCAATCAAATCCATACCAACTAACCAAGTTATTAGAAAAATAAAATCCCTTTACAAATTGAAACGAACCCAGCATACATAGATAAACTAAGAAATCAACTTAGCTCATTTAGAAAAAAAACTAGGAGTATACAAAGGAAAATAAAGCCTATAAACCTAAATCAATGTAAAAAATCCCATCTAAACAATAAAAATAACAATTAAAGCAAAAGGTTTGCATAATAAATTTAAGCTAAAAGAATAGAGATTATTACATCTGTAATATCACTATTCTAACTGATACAAACCAGTCATAACTTATACCACTAGCCGGATAATCTCACAATTCTAAGTTAAAAAAACCCAACTTATTTAAAGAAACTAGGAAATCAACTCAACCCCATCAAAAAATGAAACTAGTTCTACTCAAATCAAAATAAAGCCGATAAACAAGCATCATTCCGAACAAACCGGTATAAACAACGTATAAAAAATCAGGGCGAAAACATGACATAATCACAACAACCAACAGGATCCAAAGATATTAAAACCTTAAAGTCAATATTTAAACTTTGTCGAACCCATCATACCTAGAAAAACTAAATCCACACGCCAAGACTTATAAGTGCCAAACATAACCTATAGGAACAGATTCAAGTTAATCAGGTCTGGCCACATAAACATTCTTGTGTCGAACGAACTTGCCTAGACTTCTAAAAACCAAAAAAGAAGTTTTCGTCTTTCGAAGCCAATGTTATTGAAAGCACTCACAATTACTCAATCAAAAAATTAGTTGAACACACTAAGGGATAACACATTATTAGTTGCAAAATATAAAATGATATTACCCTCATCCTATTAAAAGTATCCTCCCAGAAGATTCCATTTCAACGAAGCACAAACAAAACCCAACATGGCCAACCCAAATTGGAAGTAACAAAACCATGCAAGGTCGGCTGAATCTGTCAGTCAGTGACGAATATAACAAAATCATTGAAAGAAGTGATCCACTTTATTTAACAAATCGAACCTAAGCTATCAAAACATTGCAAAAATAAAGCCATTAAAGCGAAACATAGATGAAATTAATCCAAACTATCCAGGGTTATCGAAACTGACCTAACCTTTTGAGACAAAGCTAAGTTAAAGTGAACAAAGCGGAAACAAGATGTGAACAATTTTTGATTACTCACTTCTAAATGAACCTATGCTGACACAAATGAACCGAACTCAACCTAGATAAAACAATCTATAGACATTGAATTTCTAACATAATCAAACCCATTAATCCAAATCCCGTAAAACTGTGTCATGCAAAACTGTGGTAGAGTAAACTACACATTATCCAAAACTAACCTAGCCCTAGCCAAACAAACAACCATCAATCAAATCCATACCAACTAACCAAATTATTAGAAAAATAAAATCCCTTTAGAAATTGAAACGAACCCAGCATACATAGATAAACTAAGAAATCAACTTAGCTCATTTAGAAAAAAAACTAGGAGTATACAAAGGAAAATAAAGCCTATAAACCTAAATCAATGTAAAAAATCCCATCTAAACAATAAAAATAACAATTAGAGCAAAAGGTTTGCATAATAAATTTAAGCTAAAAGAATAGATATTATTACATCTGTAATATCACTATTCTAACTGATACAAACCAGTCATAACTTATACCACTAGCCGGATAATCTCACAATTCTAAGTTAATAAAACCCAACTTATTTAAAGAAACTAGGAAATCAACTCAACCCCATCAAAAAATGAAACTAGTTCTACTCAAATCAAAATAAAGCCGATAAACAAGCATCATTCCGAACAAACCGGTATAAACAACGTATAAAAAATCAGGGCGAAAACATGACATAATCACAACAACCAACAGGATCCAAAGATATTAAAACCTTAAAGTCAATATTTAAACTTTGTCGAACCCATCATACCTAGAAAAACTAAATCCACACGCCAAGACTTATAAGTGCCAAACATAACCTATAGGAACAGATTCAAGTTAATCAGGTCTGGCCACATAAACATTCTTGTGTCGAACGAACTTGCCTAGACTTCTAAAAACCAAAAAAGAAGTTTCCGTCTTTCGAAGCCAATGTTATTGAAAGCACTCACAATTACTCAATCAAAAAATTAGTTGAACACACTAAGGGATAACACATTATTAGTTGCAAAATATAAAATGATATTACCCTCATCCTATTAAAAGTATCCTCCCAGAAGATTCCATTTCAACGAAGCACAAACAAAACCCAACATGGCCAACCCAAATTGGAAGTAACAAAACCATGCAAGGTCGGCTGAATCTGTCAGTCAGTGACGAATATAACAAAACCATTGAAAGAAGTGATCCACTTTATTTAACAAATCGAACCTAAGCTATCAAAACATTGCCAAAAGAAAGCCATTAAAGCGAAACATAGATGAAATTAATCCAAACTATCCAGGGTTATCGAAACTGACCTAACCTTTTGAGACAAAGCTAAGTTAAAGTGAACAAAGCGGAAACAAGATGTGAACAATTTTTGATTACTCACTTCTAAATGAACCTATGCTGACACAAATGAACCGAACTCAACCTAGATAAAACAATCTATAGACATTGAATTTCTAACATAATCAAACCCATTAATCCAAATCCCGTAAAACTGTGTCATGCAAAACTGTGGTAGAGTAAACTACACATTATCCAAAACTAACCTAGCCCTAGCCAAACAAACAACCATCAATCAAATCCATACCAACTAACCAAGTTTATTAGAAAAATAAAATCCCTTTACAAATTGAAACGAACCCAGCATACATAGATAAACTAAGAAATCAACTTAGCTCATTTAGAAAAAAAACTAGGAGTATACAAAGGAAAATAAAGCCTATAAACCTAAATCAATGTAAAAAATCCCATCTAAACAATAAAAATAACAATTAAAGCAAAAGGTTTGCATAATAAATTTAAGCTAAAAGAATAGAGATTATTACATCTCTAATATCACTATTCTAACTGATACAAACCAGTCATAACTTATACCACTAGCCGGATAATCTCACAATTCTAAGTTAAAAAAACCCAACTTATTTAAAGAAACTAGGAAATCAACTCAACCCCATCAAAAAATGAAACTAGTTCTACTCAAATCAAAATAAAGCCGATAAACAAGCATCATTCCGAACAAACCGGTATAAACAACGTATAAAAAATCAGGGCGAAAACATGACATAATCACAACAACCAACAGGATCCAAAGATATTAAAACCTTAAAGTCAATATTTAAACTTTGTCGAACCCATCATACCTAGAAAAACTAAATCCACACGCCAAGACTTATAAGTGCCAAACATAACCTATAGGAACAGATTCAAGTTAATCAGGTCTGGCCACATAAACATTCTTGTGTCGAACGAACTTGCCTAGACTTCTAAAAACCAAAAAAGAAGTTTCCGTCTTTCGAAGCCAATGTTATTGAAAGCACTCACAATTACTCAATCAAAAAATTAGTTGAACACACTAAGGGATAACACATTATTAGTTGCAAAATATAAAATGATATTACCCTCATCCTATTAAAAGTATCCTCCCAGAAGATTCCATTTCAACGAAGCACAAACAAAACCCAACATGGCCAACCCAAATTGGAAGTAACAAAACCATGCAAGGTCGGCTGAATCTGTCAGTCAGTGACGAATATAACAAAACCATTGAAAGAAGTGATCCACTTTATTTAACAAATCGAACCTAAGCTATCAAAACATTGCCAAAAGAAAGCCCTTAAAGCGAAACATAGATGAAATTAATCCAAACTATCCAGGGTTATCGAAACTGACCTAACCTTTTGAGACAAAGCTAAGTTAAAGTGAACAAAGCGGAAACAAGATGTGAACAATTTTTGATTACTCACTTCTAAATGAACCTATGCTGACACAAATGAACCGAACTCAACCTAGATAAAACAATCTATAGACATTGAATTTCTAACATAGTCAAACCCATTAATCCAAATCCCGTAAAACTGTGTCATGCAAAACTGTGGTAGAGTAAACTACACATTATCCAAAACTAACCTAGCCCTAGCCAAACAAACAACCATCAATCAAATCCATACCAACTAACCAAGTTTATTAGAAAAATAAAATCCCTTTACAAATTGAAACGAACCCAGCATACATAGATAAACTAAGAAATCAACTTAGCTCATTTAGAAAAAAAACTAGGAGTATACAAAGGAAAATAAAGCCTATAAACCTAAATCAATGTAAAAAATCCCATCTAAACAATAAAAATAACAATTAAAGCAAAAGGTTTGCATAATAAATTTAAGCTAAAAGAATAGAGATTATTACATCTCTAATATCACTATTCTAACTGATACAAACCAGTCATAACTTATACCACTAGCCGGATAATCTCACAATTCTAAGTTAAAAAAAACCCAACTTATTTAAAGAAACTAGGAAATCAACTCAACCCCATCAAAAAATGAAACTAGTTCTACTCAAATCAAAATAAAGCCGATAAACAAGCATCATTCGGAACAAACCGGTATAAACAACGTATAAAAAATCAGGGCGAAAACATGACATAATCACAACAACCAACAGGATCCAAAGATATTAAAACCTTAAAGTCAATATTTAAACTTTGTCGAACCCATCATACCTAGAAAAACTAAATCCACACGCCAAGACTTATAAGTGCCAAACATAACCTATAGGAACAGATTCAAGTTAATCAGGTCTGGCCACATAAACATTCTTGTGTCGAACGAACTTGCCTAGACTTCTAAAAACCAAAAAAGAAGTTTCCGTCTTTCGAAGCCAATGTTATTGAAAGCACTCACAATTACTCAATCAAAAAATTAGTTGAACACACTAAGGGATAACACATTATTAGTTGCAAAATATAAAATGATATTACCCTCATCCTATTAAAAGTATCCTCCCAGAAGATTCCATTTCAACGAAGCACAAACAAAACCCAACATGGCCAACCCAAATTGGAAGTAACAAAACCATGCAAGGTCGGCTGAATCTGTCAGTCAGTGACGAATATAACAAAACCATTGAAAGAAGTGATCCACTTTATTTAACAAATCGAACCTAAGCTATCAAAACATTGCCAAAAGTAAAGCCATTAAAGCGAAACATAGATGAAATTAATCCAAACTATCCAGGGTTATCGAAACTGACCTAACCTTTTGAGACAAAGCTAAGTTAAAGTGAACAAAGCGGAAACAAGATGTGAACAATTTTTGATTACTCACTTCTAAATGAACCTATGCTGACACAAATGAACCGAACTCAACCTAGATAAAACAATCTATAGACATTGAATTTCTAACATAATCAAACCCATTAATCCAAATCCCGTAAAACTGTGTCATGCAAAACTGTGGTAGAGTAAACTACACATTATCCAAAACTAACCTAGCCCTAGCCAAACAAACAACCATCAATCAAATCCATACCAACTAACCAAGTTATTAGAAAAATAAAATCCCTTTACAAATTGAAACGAACCCAGCATACATAGATAAACTAAGAAATCAACTTAGCTCATTTAGAAAAAAAACTAGGAGTATACAAAGGAAAATAAAGCCTATAAACCTAAATCAATGTAAAAAATCCCATCTAAACAATAAAAATAACAATTAAAGCAAAAGGTTTGCATAATAAATTTAAGCTAAAAGAATAGAGATTATTACATCTCTAATATCACTATTCTAACTGATACAAACCAGTCATAACTTATACCACTAGCCGGATAATCTCACAATTCTAAGTTAAAAAAAACCCAACTTATTTAAAGAAACTAGGAAATCAACTCAACCCCATCAAAAAATGAAACTAGTTCTACTCAAATCAAAATAAAGCCGATAAACAAGCATCATTCCGAACAAACCGGTATAAACAACGTATAAAAAATCAGGGCGAAAACATGACATAATCACAACAACCAACAGGATCCAAAGATATTAAAACCTTAAAGTCAATATTTAAACTTTGTCGAACCCATCATACCTAGAAAAACTAAATCCACACGCCAAGACTTATAAGTGCCAAACATAACCTATAGGAACAGATTCAAGTTAATCAGGTCTGGCCACATAAACATTCTTGTGTCGAACGAACTTGCCTAGACTTCTAAAAACCAAAAAAGAAGTTTCCGTCTTTCGAAGCCAATGTTATTGAAAGCACTCACAATTACTCAATCAAAAAATTAGTTGAACACACTAAGGGATAACACATTATTAGTTGCAAAATATAAAATGATATTACCCTCATCCTATTAAAAGTATCCTCCCAGAAGATTCCATTTCAACGAAGCACAAACAAAACCCAACATGGCCAACCCAAATTGGAAGTAACAAAACCATGCAAGGTCGGCTGAATCTGTCAGTCAGTGACGAATATAACAAAACCATTGCAAGAAGTGATCCACTTTATTTAACAAATCGAACCTAAGCTATCAAAACATTGCCAAAAGAAAGCCATTAAAGCGAAACATAGATGAAATTAATCCAAACTATCCAGGGTTATCGAAACTGACCTAACCTTTTGAGACAAAGCTAAGTTAAAGTGAACAAAGCGGAAACAAGATGTGAACAATTTTTGATTACTCACTTCTAAATGAACCTATGCTGACACAAATGAACCGAACTCAACCTAGATAAAACAATCTATAGACATTGAATTTCTAACATAGTCAAACCCATTAATCCAAATCCCGTAAAACTGTGTCATGCAAAACTGTGGTAGAGTAAACTACACATTATCCAAAACTAACCTAGCCCTAGCCAAACAAACAACCATCAATCAAATCCATACCAACTAACCAAGTTTATTAGAAAAATAAAATCCCTTTACAAATTGAAACGAACCCAGCATACATAGATAAACTAAGAAATCAACTTAGCTCATTTAGAAAAAAAACTAGGAGTATACAAAGGAAAATAAAGCCTATAAACCTAAATCAATGTAAAAAATCCCATCTAAACAATAAAAATAACAATTAGAGCAAAAGGTTTGCATAATAAATTTAAGCTAAAAGAATAGAGATTATTACATCTGTAATATCACTATTCTAACTGATACAAACCAGTCATAACTTATACCACTAGCCGGATAATCTCACAATTCTAAGTTAAAAAAAACCCAACTTATTTAAAGAAACTAGGAAATCAACTCAACCCCATCAAAAAATGAAACTAGTTCTACTCAAATCAAAATAAAGCCGATAAACAAGCATCATTCCGAACAAACCGGTATAAACAACGTATAAAAAATCAGGGCGAAAACATGACATAATCACAACAACCAACAGGATCCAAAGATATTAAAACCTTAAAGTCAATATTTAAACTTTGTCGAACCCATCATACCTAGAAAAACTAAATCCACACGCCAAGACTTATAAGTGCCAAACATAACCTATAGGAACAGATTCAAGTTAATCAGGTCTGGCCACATAAACATTCTTGTGTCGAACGAACTTGCCTAGACTTCTAAAAACCAAAAAAGAAGTTTCCGTCTTTCGAAGCCAATGTTATTGAAAGCACTCACAATTACTCAATCAAAAAATTAGTTGAACACACTAAGGGATAACACATTATTAGTTGCAAAATATAAAATGATATTACCCTCATCCTATTAAAAGTATCCTCCCAGAAGATTCCATTTCAACGAAGCACAAACAAAACCCAACATGGCCAACCCAAATTGGAAGTAACAAAACCATGCAAGGTCGGCTGAATCTGTCAGTCAGTGACGAATATAACAAAACCATTGAAAGAAGTGATCCACTTTATTTAACAAATCGAACCTAAGCTATCAAAACATTGCCAAAAGTAAAGCCATTAAAGCGAAACATAGATGAAATTAATCCAAACTATCCAGGGTTATCGAAACTGACCTAACCTTTTGAGACAAAGCTAAGTTAAAGTGAACAAAGCGGAAACAAGATGTGAACAATTTTTGATTACTCACTTCTAAATGAACCTATGCTGACACAAATGAACCGAACTCAACCTAGATAAAACAATCTATAGACATTGAATTTCTAACATAATCAAACCCATTAATCCAAATCCCGTAAAACTGTGTCATGCAAAACTGTGGTAGAGTAAACTACACATTATCCAAAACTAACCTAGCCCTAGCCAAACAAACAACCATCAATCAAATCCATACCAACTAACCAAGTTATTAGAAAAATAAAATCCCTTTACAAATTGAAACGAACCCAGCATACATAGATAAACTAAGAAATCAACTTAGCTCATTTAGAAAAAAAACTAGGAGTATACAAAGGAAAATAAAGCCTATAAACCTAAATCAATGTAAAAAATCCCATCTAAACAATAAAAATAACAATTAAAGCAAAAGGTTTGCATAATAAATTTAAGCTAAAAGAATAGAGATTATTACATCTGTAATATCACTATTCTAACTGATACAAACCAGTCATAACTTATACCACTAGCCGGATAATCTCACAATTCTAAGTTAAAAAAACCCAACTTATTTAAAGAAACTAGGAAATCAACTCAACCCCATCAAAAAATGAAACTAGTTCTACTCAAATCAAAGTAAAGCCGATAAACAAGCATCATTCCGAACAAACCGGTATAAACAACGTATAAAAAATCAGGGCGAAAACATGACATAATCACAACAACCAACAGGATCCAAAGATATTAAAACCTTAAAGTCAATATTTAAACTTTGTCGAACCCATCATACCTAGAAAAACTAAATCCACACGCCAAGACTTATAAGTGCCAAACATAACCTATAGGAACAGATTCAAGTTAATCAGGTCTGGCCACATAAACATTCTTGTGTCGAACGAACTTGCCTAGACTTCTAAAAACCAAAAAAGAAGTTTCCGTCTTTCGAAGCCAATGTTATTGAAAGCACTCACAATTACTCAATCAAAAAATTAGTTGAACACACTAAGGGATAACACATTATTAGTTGCAAAATATAAAATGATATTACCCTCATCCTATTAAAAGTATCCTCCCAGAAGATTCCATTTCAACGAAGCACAAACAAAACCCAACATGGCCAACCCAAATTGGAAGTAACAAAACCATGCAAGGTCGGCTGAATCTGTCAGTCAGTGACGAATATAACAAAACCATTGAAAGAAGTGATCCACTTTATTTAACAAATCGAACCTAAGCTATCAAAACATTGCAAAAAGAAAGCCATTAAAGCGAAACATAGATGAAATTAATCCAAACTATCCAGGGTTATCGAAACTGACCTAACCTTTTGAGACAAAGCTAAGTTAAAGTGAACAAAGCGGAAACAAGATGTGAACAATTTTTGATTACTCACTTCTAAATGAACCTATGCTGACACAAATGAACCGAACTCAACCTAGATAAAACAATCTATAGACATTGAATTTCTAACATAATCAAACCCATTAATCCAAATCCCGTAAAACTGTGTCATGCAAAACTGTGGTAGAGTAAACTACACATTATCCAAAACTAACCTAGCCCTAGCCAAACAAACAACCATCAATCAAATCCATACCAACTAACCAAGTTTATTAGAAAAATAAAATCCCTTTACAAATTGAAACGAACCCAGCATACATAGATAAACTAAGAAATCAACTTAGCTCATTTAGAAAAAAAACTAGGAGTATACAAAGGAAAATAAAGCCTATAAACCTAAATCAATGTAAAAAATCCCATCTAAACAATAAAAATAACAATTAAAGCAAAAGGTTTGCATAATAAATTTAAGCTAAAAGAATAGAGATTATTACATCTCTAATATCACTATTCTAACTGATACAAACCAGTCATAACTTATACCACTAGCCGGATAATCTCACAATTCTAAGTTAAAAAAACCCAACTTATTTAAAGAAACTAGGAAATCAACTCAACCCCATCAAAAAATGAAACTAGTTCTACTCAAATCAAAATAAAGCCGATAAACAAGCATCATTCGGAACAAACCGGTATAAACAACGTATAAAAAATCAGGGCGAATACATGACATAATCACAACAACCAACAGGATCCAAAGATATTAAAACCTTAAAGTCAATATTTAAACTTTGTCGAACCCATCATACCTAGAAAAACTAAATCCACACGCCAAGACTTATAAGTGCCAAACATAACCTATAGGAACAGATTCAAGTTAATCAGGTCTGGCCACATAAACATTCTTGTGTCGAACGAACTTGCCTAGACTTCTAAAAACCAAAAAAAAGTTTCCGTCTTTCGAAGCCAATGTTATTGAAAGCACTCACAATTACTCAATCAAAAAATTAGTTGAACACACTAAGGGATAACACATTATTAGTTGCAAAATATAAAATGATATTACCCTCATCCTATTAAAAGTATCCTCCCAGAAGATTCCATTTCAACGAAGCACAAACAAAACCCAACATGGCCAACCCAAATTGGAAGTAACAAAACCATGCAAGGTCGGCTGAATCTGTCAGTCAGTGACGAATATAACAAAACCATTGAAAGAAGTGATCCACTTTATTTAACAAATCGAACCTAAGCTATCAAAACATTGCCAAAAGAAAGCCATTAAAGCGAAACATAGATGAAATTAATCCAAACTATCCAGGGTTATCGAAACTGACCTAACCTTTTGAGACAAAGCTAAGTTAAAGTGAACAAAGCGGAAACAAGATGTGAACAATTTTTGATTACTCACTTCTAAATGAACCTATGCTGACACAAATGAACCGAACTCAACCTAGATAAAACAATCTATAGACATTGAATTTCTAACATAATCAAACCCATTAATCCAAATCCCGTAAAACTGTGTCATGCAAAACTGTGGTAGAGTAAACTACACATTATCCAAAACTAACCTAGCCCTAGCCAAACAAACAACCATCAATCAAATCCATACCAACTAACCAAGTTTATTAGAAAAATAAAATCCCTTTACAAATTGAAACGAAGGAAAATAAAGCCTATAAACCTAAATCAATGTAAAAAATCCCATCTAAACAATAAAAATAACAATTAAAGCAAAAGGTTTGCATAATAAATTTAAGCTAAAAGAATAGAGATTATTACATCTCTAATATCACTATTCTAACTGATACAAACCAGTCATAACTTATACCACTAGCCGGATAATCTCACAATTCTAAGTTAAAAAAAACCCAACTTATTTAAAGAAACTAGGAAATCAACTCAACCCCATCAAAAAATGAAACTAGTTCTACTCAAATCAAAATAAAGCCGATATACAAGCATCATTCCGAACAAACCGGTATAAACAACGTATAAAAAATCAGGGCGAAAACATGACATAATCACAACAACCAACAGGATCCAAAGATATTAAAACCTTAAAGTCAATATTTAAACTTTGTCGAACCCATCATACCTAGAAAAACTAAATCCACACGCCAAGACTTATAAGTGCCAAACATAACCTATAGGAACAGATTCAAGTTAATCAGGTCTGGCCACATAAACATTCTTGTGTCGAACGAACTTGCCTAGACTTCTAAAAACCAAAAAAGAAGTTTCCGTCTTTCGAAGCCAATGTTATTGAAAGCACTCACAATTACTCAATCAAAAAATTAGTTGAACACACTAAGGGATAACACATTATTAGTTGCAAAATATAAAATGATATTACCCGCATCCTATTAAAAGTATCCTCCCAGAAGATTCCATTTCAACGAAGCACAAACAAAACCCAACATGGCCAACCCAAATTGGAAGTAACAAAACCATGCAAGGTTGGCTGAATCTGTCAGTCAGTGACGAATATAACAAAACCATTGAAAGAAGTGATCCACTTTATTTAACAAATCGAACCTAAGCTATCAAAACATTGCCAAAAGAAAGCCATTAAAGCGAAACATAGATGAAATTAATCCAAACTATCCAGGGTTATCGAAACTGACCTAACCTTTTGAGACAAAGCTAAGTTAAAGTGAACAAAGCGGAAACAAGATGTGAACAATTTTTGATTACTCACTTCTAAATGAACCTATGGTGACACAAATGAACCGAACTCAACCTAGATAAAACAATCTATAGACATTGAATTTCTAACATAATCAAACCCATTAATCCAAATCCCGTAAAACTGTGTCATGCAAAACTGTGGTAGAGTAAACTACACATTATCCAAAACTAACCTAGCCCTAGCCAAACAAACAACCATCAATCAAATCCATACCAACTAACCATGTTTATTAGAAAAATAAAATCCCTTTACAAATTGAAACGAACCCAGCATACATAGATAAACTAAGAAATCAACTTAGCTCATTTAGAAAAAAAACTAGGAGTATACAAAGGAAAATAAAGCCTATAAACCTAAATCAATGTAAAAAATCCCATCTAAACAATAAAAATAACAATTAGAGCAAAAGGTTTGCATAATAAATTTAAGCTAAAAGAATAGAGATTATTACATCTGTAATATCACTATTCTAACTGATACAAACCAGTCATAACTTATACCACTAGCCGGATAATCTCACAATTCTAAGTTAAAAAAAACCCAACTTATTTAAAGAAACTAGGAAATCAACTCAACCCCATCAAAAAATGAAACTAGTTCTACTCAAATCAAAATAAAGCCGATAAACAAGCATCATTCCGAACAAACCGGTATAAACAACGTATAAAAAATCAGGGCGAAAACATGACATAATCACAACAACCAACAGGATCCAAAGATATTAAAACCTTAAAGTCAATATTTAAACTTTGTCGAACCCATCATACCTAGAAAAACTAAATCCACACGCCAAGACTTATAAGTGCCAAACATAACCTATAGGAACAGATTCAAGTTAATCAGGTCTGGCCACATAAACATTCTTGTGTCGAACGAACTTGCCTAGACTTCTAAAAACCAAAAAAGAAGTTTTCGTCTTTCGAAGCCAATGTTATTGAAAGCACTCACAATTACTCAATCAAAAAATTAGTTGAACACACTAAGGGATAACACATTATTAGTTGCAAAATATAAAATGATATTACCCTCATCCTATTAAAAGTATCCTCCCAGAAGATTCCATTTCAACGAAGCACAAACAAAACCCAACATGGCCAACCCAAATTGGAAGTAACAAAACCATGCAAGGTCGGCTGAATCTGTCAGTCAGTGACGAATATAACAAAACCATTGAAAGAAGTGATCCACTTTATTTAACAAATCGAACCTAAGCTATCAAAACATTGCCAAAAGAAAGCCATTAAAGCGAAACATAGATGAAATTAATCCAAACTATCCAGGGTTATCGAAACTGACCTAACCTTTTGAGACAAAGCTAAGTTAAAGTGAACAAAGCGGAAACAAGATGTGAATAATTTTTGATTACTCACTTCTAAATGAACCTATGCTGACACAAATGAACCGAACTCAACCTAGATAAAACAATCTATAGACATTGAATTTCTAACATAATCAAACCCATTAATCCAAATCCCGTAAAACTGTGTCATGCAAAACTGTGGTAGAGTAAACTACACATTATCCAAAACTAACCTAGCCCTAGCCAAACAAACAACCATCAATCAAATCCATACCAACTAACCAAGTTTATTAGAAAAATAAAATCCCTTTACAAATTGAAACGAAGGAAAATAAAGCCTATAAACCTAAATCAATGTAAAAAATCCCATCTAAACAATAAAAATAACAATTAAAGCAAAAGGTTTGCATAATAAATTTAAGCTAAAAGAATAGAGATTATTACATCTGTAATATCACTATTCTAACTGATACAAACCAGTCATAACTTATACCACTAGCCGGATAATCTCACAATTCTAAGTTAAAAAAACCCAACTTATTTAAAGAAACTAGGAAATCAACTCAACCCCATCAAAAAATGAAACTAGACCTACTCAAATCAAAATAAAGCCGATAAACAAGCATCATTCCGAACAAACCGGTATAAACAACGTATAAAAAATCAGGGCGAAAACATGACATAATCACAACAACCAACAGGATCCAAAGATATTAAAACCTTAAAGTCAATATTTAAACTTTGTCGAACCCATCATACCTAGAAAAACTAAATCCACACGCCAAGACTTATAAGTGCCAAACATAACCTATAGGAACAGATTCAAGTTAATCAGGTCTGGCCACATAAACATTCTTGTGTCGAACGAACTTGCCTAGACTTCTAAAAACCAAAAAAGAAGTTTCCGTCTTTCGAAGCCAATGTTATTGAAAGCACTCACAATTACTCAATCAAAAAATTAGTTGAACACACTAAGGGATAACACATTATTAGTTGCAAAATATAAAATGATATTACCCTCATCCTATTAAAAGTATCCTCCCAGAAGATTCCATTTCAACGAAGCACAAACAAAACCCAACATGGCCAACCCAAATTGGAAGTAACAAAACCATGCAAGGTCGGCTGAATCTGTCAGTCAGTGACGAATATAACAAAACCATTGAAAGAAGTGATCCACTTTATTTAACAAATGGAACCTAAGCTATCGAAACATTGCCAAAAGAAAGCCATTAAAGCGAAACATAGATGAAATTAATCCAAACTATCCAGGGTTATCGAAACTGACCTAACCTTTTGAGACAAAGCTAAGTTAAAGTGAACAAAGCGGAAACAAGATGTGAACAATTTTTGATTACTCACTTCTAAATGAACCTATGCTGACACAAATGAACCGAACTCAACCTAGATAAAACAATCTATAGACATTGAATTTCTAACATAATCAAACCCATTAATCCAAATCCCGTAAAACTGTGTCATGCAAAACTGTGGTAGAGTAAACTACACATTATCCAAAACTAACCTAGCCCTAGCCAAACAAACAACCATCAATCAAATCCATACCAACTAGCCAAGTTTATTAGAAAAATAAAATCCCTTTACAAATTGAAACGAACCCAGCATACATAGATAAACTAAGAAATCAACTTTGCTCATTTAGAAAAAAAACTAGGAGTATACAAAGGAAAATAAAGCCTATAAACCTAAATCAATGTAAAAAATCCCATCTAAACAATAAAAATAACAATTAAAGCAAAAGGTTTGCATAATAAATTTAAGCTAAAAGAATAGAGATTATTACATCTCTAATATCACTATTCTAACTGATACAAACCAGTCATAACTTATACCACTAGCCGGATAATCTCACAATTCTAAGTTAAAAAAAACCCAACTTATTTAAAGAAACTAGGAAATCAACTCAACCCCATCAAAAAATGAAACTAGTTCTACTCAAATCAAAATAAAGCCGATAAACAAGCATCATTCCGAACAAACCGGTATAAACAACGTATAAAAAATCAGGGCGAAAACATGACATAATCACAACAACCAACAGGATCCAAAGATATTAAAACTTTAAAGTCAATATTTAAACTTTGTCGAACCCATCATACCTAGAAAAACTAAATCCACACGCCAAGACTTATAAGTGCCAAACATAACCTATAGGAACAGATTCAAGTTAATCAGGTCTGGCCACATAAACATTCTTGTGTCGAACGAACTTGCCTAGACTTCTAAAAACCAAAAAAGAAGTTTCCGTCTTTCGAAGCCAATGTTATTGAAAGCACTCACAATTACTCAATCAAAAAATTAGTTGAACACACTAAGGGATAACACATTATTAGTTGCAAAATATAAAATGATATTACCCTCATCCTATTAAAAGTATCCTCCCAGAAGATTCCATTTCAACGAAGCACAAACAAAACCCAACATGGCCAACCCAAATTGGAAGTAACAAAACCATGCAAGGTCGGCTGAATCTGTCAGTCAGTGACGAATATAACAAAACCATTGAAAGAAGTGATCCACTTTATTTAACAAATCGAACCTAAGCTATCAAAACATTGCCAAAAGAAAGCCATTAAAGCGAAACATAGATGAAATTAATCCAAACTATCCAGGGTTATCGAAACTGACCTAACCTTTTGAGACAAAGCTAAGTTAAAGTGAGCAAAGCGGAAACAAGATGTGAACAATTTTTGATTACTCACTTCTAAATGAACCTATGCTGACACAGATGAACCGAACTCAACCTAGATAAAACAATCTATAGACATTGAATTTCTAACATAATCAAACCCATTAATCCAAATCCCGTAAAACTGGGTCATGCAAAACTGTGGTAGAGTAAACTACACATTATCCAAAACTAACCTAGCCCTAGCCAAACAAACAACCATCAATCAAATCCATACCAACTAACCAAGTTTATTAGAAAAATAAAATCCCTTTACAAATTGAAACGAAGGAAAATAAAGCCTATAAACCTAAATCAATGTAAAAAATCCCATCTAAACAATAAAAATAACAATTAAAGCAAAAGGTTTGCATAATAAATTTAAGCTAAAAGAATAGAGATTATTACATCTCTAATATCACTATTCTAACTGATACAAACCAGTCATAACTTATACCACTAGCCGGATAATCTCACAATTCTAAGTTAAAAAAAACCCAACTTATTTAAAGAAACTAGGAAATCAACTCAACCCCATCAAAAAATGAAACTAGTTCTACTCAAATCAAAATAAAGCCGATAAACAAGCATCATTCCGAACAAACCGGTATAAACAACGTATAAAAAATCAGGGCGAAAACATGACATAATCACAACAACCAACAGGATCCAAAGATATTAAAACCTTAAAGTCAATATTTAAACTTTGTCGAACCCATCATACCTAGAAAAACTAAATCCACACGCCAAGACTTATAAGTGCCAAACATAACCTATAGGAACAGATTCAAGTTAATCAGGTCTGGCCACATAAACATTCTTGTGTCGAACGAACTTGCCTAGACTTCTAAAAACCAAAAAAGAAGTTTCCGTCTTTCGAAGCCAATGTTATTGAAAGCACTCACAATTACTCAATCAAAAAATTAGTTGAACACACTAAGGGATAACACATTATTAGTTGCAAAATATAAAATGATATTACCCTCATCCTATTAAAAGTATCCTCCCAGAAGATTCCATTTCAACGAAGCACAAACAAAACCCAACATGGCCAACCCAAATTGGAAGTAACAAAACCATGCAAGGTCGGCTGAATCTGTCAGTCAGTGACGAATATAACAAAACCATTGAAAGAAGTGATCCACTTTATTTAACAAATGGAACCTAAGCTATCAAAACATTGCCAAAAGAAAGCCATTAAAGCGAAACATAGATGAAATTAATCCAAACTATCCAGGGTTATCGAAACTGACCTAACCTTTTGAGACAAAGCTAAGTTAAAGTGAACAAAGCGGAAACAAGATGTGAACAATTTTTGATTACTCACTTCTAAATGAACCTATGCTGACACAAATGAACCGAACTCAACCTAGATAAAACAATCTATAGACATTGAATTTCTAACATAATCAAACCCATTAATCCAAATCCCGTAAAACTGTGTCATGCAAAACTGTGGTAGAGTAAACTACACATTATCCAAAACTAACCTAGCCCTAGCCAAACAAACAACCATCAATCAAATCCATACCAACTAACCAAGTTTATTAGAAAAATAAAATCCCTTTACAAATTGAAACGAACCCAGCATACATAGATAAACTAAGAAATCAACTTTGCTCATTTAGAAAAAAAACTAGGAGTATACAAAGGAAAATAAAGCCTATAAACCTAAATCAATGTAAAAAATCCCATCTAAACAATAAAAATAACAATTAAAGCAAAAGGTTTGCATAATAAATTTAAGCTAAAAGAATAGAGATTATTACATATCTAATATCACTATTCTAACTGATACAAACCAGTCATAACTTATACCACTAGCCGGATAATCTCACAATTCTAAGTTAAAAAAAACCCAACTTATTTAAAGAAACTAGGAAATCAACTCAACCCCATCAAAAAATGAAACTAGTTCTACTCAAATCAAAATAAAGCCGATAAACAAGCATCATTCGGAACAAACCGGTATAAACAACGTATAAAAAATCAGGGCGAATACATGACATAATCACAACAACCAACAGGATCCAAAGATATTAAAACCTTAAAGTCAATATTTAAACTTTGTCGAACCCATCATACCTAGAAAAACTAAATCCACACGCCAAGACTTATAAGTGCCAAACATAACCTATAGGAACAGATTCAAGTTAATCAGGTCTGGCCACATAAACATTCTTGTGTCGAACGAACTTGCCTAGACTTCTAAAAACCAAAAAAGAAGTTTCCGTCTTTCGAAGCCAATGTTATTGAAAGCACTCACAATTACTCAATCAAAAAATTAGTTGAACACACTAAGGGATAACACATTATTAGTTGCAAAATATAAAATGATATTACCCTCATCCTATTAAAAGTATCCTCCCAGAAGATTCCATTTCAACGAAGCACAAACAAAACCCAACATGGCCAACCCAAATTGGAAGTAACAAAACCATGCAAGGTCGGCTGAATCTGTCAGTCAGTGACGAATATAACAAAACCATTGAAAGAAGTGATCCACTTTATTTAACAAATCGAACCTAAGCTATCAAAACATTGCCAAAAGAAAGCCATTAAAGCGAAACATAGATGAAATTAATCCAAACTATCCAGGGTTATCGAAACTGACCTAACCTTTTGAGACAAAGCTAAGTTAAAGTGAGCAAAGCGGAAACAAGATGTGAACAATTTTTGATTACTCACTTCTAAATGAACCTATGCTGACACAGATGAACCGAACTCAACCTAGATAAAACAATCTATAGACATTGAATTTCTAACATAATCAAACCCATTAATCCAAATCCCGTAAAACTGTGTCATGCAAAACTGTGGTAGAGTAAACTACACATTATCCAAAACTAACCTAGCCCTAGCCAAACAAACAACCATCAATCAAATCCATACCAACTAACCAAGTTTATTAGAAAAATAAAATCCCTTTACAAATTGAAACGAAGGAAAATAAAGCCTATAAACCTAAATCAATGTAAAAAATCCCATCTAAACAATAAAAATAACAATTAAAGCAAAAGGTTTGCATAATAAATTTAAGCTAAAAGAATAGAGATTATTACATCTCTAATATCACTATTCTAACTGATACAAACCAGTCATAACTTATACCACTAGCCGGATAATCTCACAATTCTAAGTTAAAAAAAACCCAACTTATTTAAAGAAACTAGGAAATCAACTCAACCCCATCAAAAAATGAAACTAGTTCTACTCAAATCAAAATAAAGCCGATAAACAAGCATCATTCGGAACAAACCGGTATAAACAACGTATAAAAAATCAGGGCGAATACATGACATAATCACAACAACCAACAGGATCCAAAGATATTAAAACTTTAAAGTCAATATTTAAACTTTGTCGAACCCATCATACCTAGAAAAACTAAATCCACACGCCAAGACTTATAAGTGCCAAACATAACCTATAGGAACAGATTCAAGTTAATCAGGTCTGGCCACATAAACATTCTTGTGTCGAACGAACTTGCCTAGACTTCTAAAAACCAAAAAAGAAGTTTCCGTCTTTCGAAGCCAATGTTATTGAAAGCACTCACAATTACTCAATCAAAAAATTAGTTGAACACACTAAGGGATAACACATTATTAGTTGCAAAATATAAAATGATATTACCCTCATCCTATTAAAAGTATCCTCCCAGAAGATTCCATTTCAACGAAGCACAAACAAAACCCAACATGGCCAACCCAAATTGGAAGTAACAAAACCATGCAAGGTCGGCTGAATCTGTCAGTCAGTGACGAATATAACAAAACCATTGAAAGAAGTGATCCACTTTATTTAACAAATCGAACCTAAGCTATCAAAACATTGCCAAAAGAAAGCCATTAAAGCGAAACATAGATGAAATTAATCCAAACTATCCAGGGTTATCGAAACTGACCTAACCTTTTGAGACAAAGCTAAGTTAAAGTGAACAAAGCGGAAACAAGATGTGAACAATTTTTGATTACTCACTTCTAAATGAACCTATGCTGACACAAATGAACCGAACTCAACCTAGATAAAACAATCTATAGACATTGAATTTCTAACATAATCAAACCCATTAATCCAAATCCCGTAAAACTGTGTCATGCAAAACTGTGGTAGAGTAAACTACACATTATCCAAAACTAACCTAGCCCTAGCCAAACAAACAACCATCAATCAAATCAATACCAACTAACCAAGTTTATTAGAAAAATAAAATCCCTTTACAAATTGAAACGAACCCAGCATACATAGATAAACTAAGAAATCAACTTAGCTCATTTAGAAAAAAAACTAGGAGTATACAAAGGAAAATAAAGCCTATAAACCTAAATCATTGTAAAAAATCCCATCTAAACAATAAAAATAACAATTAAAGCAAAAGGTTTGCATAATAAATTTAAGCTAAAAGAATAGAGATTATTACATCTCTAATATCACTATTCTAACTGATACAAACCAGTCATAACTTATACCACTAGCCGGATAATCTCACAATTCTAAGTTAAAAAAAACCCAACTTATTTAAAGAAACTAGGAAATCAACTCAACCCCATCAAAAAATGAAACTAGTTCTACTCAAATCAAAATAAAGCCGATAAACAAGCATCATTCCGAACAAACCGGTATAAACAACGTATAAAAAATCAGGGCGAAAACATGACATAATCACAACAACCAACAGGATCCAAAGATATTAAAACCTTAAAGTCAATATTTAAACTTTGTCGAACCCATCATACCTAGAAAAACTAAATCCACACGCCAAGACTTATAAGTGCCAAACATAACCTATAGGAACAGATTCAAGTTAATCAGGTCTGGCCACATAAACATTCTTGTGTCGAACGAACTTGCCTAGACTTCTAAAAACCAAAAAAGAAGTTTCCGTCTTTCGAAGCCAATGTTATTGAAAGCACTCACAATTACTCAATCAAAAAATTAGTTGAACACACTAAGGGATAACACATTATTAGTTGCAAAATATAAAATGATATTACCCTCATCCTATTAAAAGTATCCTCCCAGAAGATTCCATTTCAACGAAGCACAAACAAAACCCAACATGGCCAACCCAAATTGGAAGTAACAAAACCATGCAAGGTCGGCTGAATCTGTCAGTCAGTGACGAATATAACAAAACCATTGAAAGAAGTGATCCACTTTATTTAACAAATCGAACCTAAGCTATCAAAACATTGCCAAAAGAAAGCCATTAAAGCGAAACATAGATGAAATTAATCCAAACTATCCAGGGTTATCGAAACTGACCTAACCTTTTGAGACAAAGCTAAGTTAAAGTGAACAAAGCGGAAACAAGATGTGAACAATTTTTGATTACTCACTTCTAAATGAACCTATGCTGACACAAATGAACCGAACTCAACCTAGATAAAACAATCTATAGACATTGAATTTCTAACATAATCAAACCCATTAATCCAAATCCCGTAAAACTGTGTCATGCAAAACTGTGGTAGAGTAAACTACACATTATCCAAAACTAACCTAGCCCTAGCCAAACAAACAACCATCAATCAAATCCATACCAACTAACCAAGTTTATTAGAAAAATAAAATCCCTTTAGAAATTGAAACGAACCCAGCATACATAGATAAACTAAGAAATCAACTTAGCTCATTTAGAAAAAAAACTAGGAGTATACAAAGGAAAATAAAGCCTATAAACCTAAATCAATGTAAGAAATCCCATCTAAACAATAAAAATAACAATTAGAGCAAAAGGTTTGCATAATAAATTTAAGCTAAAAGAATAGAGATTATTACATCTGTAATATCACTATTCTAACTGATACAAACCAGTCATAACTTATACCACTAGCCGGATAATCTCACAATTCTATGTTAAAAAAACCCAACTTATTTAAAGAAACTAGGAAATCAACTCAACCCCATCAAAAAATGAAACTAGTTCTACTCAAATCAAAATAAAGCCGATAAACAAGCATCATTCCGAACAAACCGGTATAAACAACGTATAAAAAATCAGGGCGAAAACATGACATAATCACAACAACCAACAGGATCCAAAGATATTAAAACCTTAAAGTCAATATTTAAACTTTGTCGAACCCATCATACCTAGAAAAACTAAATCCACACGCCAAGACTTATAAGTGCCAAACATAACCTATAGGAACAGATTCAAGTTAATCAGGTCTGGCCACATAAACATTCTTGTGTCGAACGAACTTGCCTAGACTTCTAAAAACCAAAAAAGAAGTTTCCGTCTTTCGAAGCCAATGTTATTGAAAGCACTCACAATTACTCAATCAAAAAATTAGTTGAACACACTAAGGGATAACACATTATTAGTTGCAAAATATAAAATGATATTACCCTCATCCTATTAAAAGTATCCTCCCAGAAGATTCCATTTCAACGAAGCACAAACAAAACCCAACATGGCCAACCCAAATTGGAAGTAACAAAACCATGCAAGGTCGGCTGAATCTGTCAGTCAGTGACGAATATAACAAAACCATTGAAAGAAGTGATCCACTTTATTTAACAAATCGAACCTAAGCTATCAAAACATTGCCAAAAGAAAGCCATTAAAGCGAAACATAGATGAAATTAATCCAAACTATCCAGGGTTATCGAAACTGACCTAACCTTTTGAGACAAAGCTAAGTTAAAGTGAACAAAGCGGAAACAAGATGTGAACAATTTTTGATTACTCACTTCTAAATGAACCTATGCTGACACAAATGAACCGAACTCAACCTAGATAAAACAATCTATAGACATTGAATTTCTAACATAATCAAACCCATTAATCCAAATCCCGTAAAACTGTGTCATGCAAAACTGTGGTAGAGTAAACTACACATTATCCAAAACTAACCTAGCCCTAGCCAAACAAACAACCATCAATCAAATCCATACCAACTAACCAAGTTATTAGAAAAATAAAATCCCTTTACAAATTGAAACGAAGGAAAATAAAGCCTATAAACCTAAATCAATGTAAAAAATCCCATCTAAACAATAAAAATAACAATTAAAGCAAAAGGTTTGCATAATAAATTTAAGCTAAAAGAATAGAGATTATTACATCTGTAATATCACTATTCTAACTGATACAAACCAGTCATAACTTATACCACTAGCCGGATAATCTCACAATTCTAAGTTAAAAAAAACCCAACTTATTTAAAGAAACTAGGAAATCAACTCAACCCCATCAAAAAATGAAACTAGTTCTACTCAAATCAAAATAAAGCCGATAAACAAGCATCATTCCGAACAAACCGGTATAAACAACGTATAAAAAATCAGGGCGAAAACATGACATAATCACAACAACCAACAGGATCCAAAGATATTAAAACCTTAAAGTCAATATTTAAACTTTGTCGAACCCATCATACCTAGAAAAACTAAATCCACACGCCAAGACTTATAAGTGCCAAACATAACCTATAGGAACAGATTCAAGTTAATCAGGTCTGGCCACATAAACATTCTTGTGTCGAACGAACTTGCCTAGACTTCTAAAAACCAAAAAAGAAGTTTCCGTCTTTCGAAGCCAATGTTATTGAAAGCACTCACAATTACTCAATCAAAAAATTAGTTGAACACACTAAGGGATAACACATTATTAGTTGCAAAATATAAAATGATATTACCCTCATCCTATTAAAAGTATCCTCCCAGAAGATTCCATTTCAACGAAGCACAAACAAAACCCAACATGGCCAACCCAAATTGGAAGTAACAAAACCATGCAAGGTCGGCTGAATCTGTCAGTCAGTGACGAATATAACAAAACCATTGAAAGAAGTGATCCACTTTATTTAACAAATCGAACCTAAGCTATCAAAACATTGCCAAAAGTAAAGCCATTAAAGCGAAACATAGATGAAATTAATCCAAACTATCCAGGGTTATCGAAACTGACCTAACCTTTTGAGACAAAGCTAAGTTAAAGTGAACAAAGCGGAAACAAGATGTGAACAATTTTTGATTACTCACTTCTAAATGAACCTATGCTGACACAAATGAACCGAACTCAACCTAGATAAAACAATGTATAGACATTGAATTTCTAACATAATCAAACCCATTAATCCAAATCCCGTAAAACTGTGTCATGCAAAACTGTGGTAGAGTAAACTACACATTATCCAAAACTAACCTAGCCCTAGCCAAACAAACAACCATCAATCAAATCCATACCAACTAACCAAGTTATTAGAAAAATAAAATCCCTTTACAAATTGAAACGAACCCAGCATACATAGATAAACTAAGAAATCAACTTAGCTCATTTAGAAAAAAAACTAGGAGTATACAAAGGAAAATAAAGCCTATAAACCTAAATCAATGTAAAAAATCCCATCTAAACAATAAAAATAACAATTAAAGCAAAAGGTTTGCATAATAAATTTAAGCTAAAAGAATAGAGATTATTACATCTGTAATATCACTATTCTAACTGATACAAACCAGTCATAACTTATACCACTAGCCGGATAATCTCACAATTCTAAGTTAAAAAAAACCCAACTTATTTAAAGAAACTAGGAAATCAACTCAACCCCATCAAAAAATGAAACTAGTTCTACTCAAATCAAAATAAAGCCGATAAACAAGCATCATTCCGAACAAACCGGTATAAACAACGTATAAAAAATCAGGGCGAAAACATGACATAATCACAACAACCAACAGGATCCAAAGATATTAAAACCTTGAAGTCAATATTTAAACTTTGTCGAACCCATCATACCTAGAAAAACTAAATCCACACGCCAAGACTTATAAGTGCCAAACATAACCTATAGGAACAGATTCAAGTTAATCAGGTCTGGCCACATAAACATTCTTGTGTCGAACGAACTTGCCTTGACTTCTAAAAACCAAAAAAGAAGTTTCCGTCTTTCGAAGCCAATGTTATTGAAAGCACTCACAATTACTCAATCAAAAAATTAGTTGAACACACTAAGGGATAACACATTATTAGTTGCAAAATATAAAATGATATTACCCTCATCCTATTAAAAGTATCCTCCCAGAAGATTCCATTTCAACGAAGCACAAACAAAACCCAACATGGCCAACCCAAATTGGAAGTAACAAAACCATGCAAGGTCGGCTGAATCTGTCAGTCAGTGACGAATATAACAAAACCATTGAAAGAAGTGATCCACTTTATTTAACAAATCGAACCTAAGCTATCAAAACATTGCCAAAAATAAAGCCATTAAAGCGAAACATAGATGAAATTAATCCAAACTATCCAGGGTTATCGAAACTGACCTAACCTTTTGAGACAAAGCTAAGTTAAAGTGAACAAAGCGGAAACAAGATGTGAACAATTTTTGATTACTCACTTCTAAATGAACCTATGCTGACACAAATGAACCGAACTCAACCTAGATAAAACAATCTATAGACATTGAATTTCTAACATAATCAAACCCATTAATCCAAATCCCGTAAAACTGTGTCATGCAAAACTGTGGTAGAGTAAACTACACATTATCCAAAACTAACCTAGCCCTAGCCAAACAAACAACCATCAATCAAATCCATACCAACTAGCCAAATTATTAGAAAAATAAAATCCCTTTACAAATTGAAACGAACCCAGCATACATAGATAAACTAAGAAATCAACTTAGCTCATTTAGAAAAAAAACTAGGAGTATACAAAGGAAAATAAAGCCTATAAACCTAAATCAATGTAAAAAATCCCATCTAAACAATAAAAATAACAATTAAAGCAAAAGGTTTGCATAATAAATTTAAGCTAAAAGAATAGAGATTATTACATCTGTAATATCACTATTCTAACTGATACAAACCAGTCATAACTTATACCACTAGCCGGATAATCTCACAATTCTAAGTTAAAAAAACCCAACTTATTTAAAGAAACTAGGAAATCAACTCAACCCCATCAAAAAATGAAACTAGTTCTACTCAAATCAAAATAAAGCCGATAAACAAGCATCATTCCGAACAAACCGGTATAAACAACGTATAAAAAATCAGGGCGAAAACATGACATAATCACAACAACCAACAGGATCCAAAGATATTAAAACCTTAAAGTCAATATTTAAACTTTGTCGAACCCATCATACCTAGAAAAACTAAATCCACACGCCAAGACTTATAAGTGCCAAACATAACCTATAGGAACAGATTCAAGTTAATCAGGTCTGGCCACATAAACATTCTTGTGTCGAACGAACTTGCCTAGACTTCTAAAAACCAAAAAAGAAGTTTCCGTCTTTCGAAGCCAATGTTATTGAAAGCACTCACAATTACTCAATCAAAAAATTAGTTGAACACACTAAGGGATAACACATTATTAGTTGCAAAATATAAAATGATATTACCCTCATCCTATTAAAAGTATCCTCCCAGAAGATTCCATTTCAACGAAGCACAAACAAAACCAAACATGGCCAACCCAAATTGGAAGTAACAAAACCATGCAAGGTCGGCTGAATCTGTCAGTCAGTGACGAATATAACAAAACCATTGAAAGAAGTGATCCACTTTATTTAACAAATCGAACCTAAGCTATCAAAACATTGCCAAAAGAAAGCCATTAAAGCGAAACATAGATGAAATTAATCCAAACTATCCAGGGTTATCGAAACTGACCTAACCTTTTGAGACAAAGCTAAGTTAAAGGGAACAAAGCGGAAACAAGATGTGAACAATTTTTGATTACTCACTTCTAAATGAACCTATGCTGACACAAATGAACCGAACTCAACCTAGATAAAACAATCTATAGACATTGAATTTCTAACATAATCAAACCCATTAATCCAAATCCCGTAAAACTGTGTCATGCAAAACTGTGGTAGAGTAAACTACACATTATCCAAAACTAACCTAGCCCTAGCCAAACAAACAACCATCAATCAAATCCATACCAACTAGCCAAGTTATTAGAAAAATAAAATCCCTTTACAAATTGAAACGAACCCAGCATACATAGATAAACTAAGAAATCAACTTAGCTCATTTAGAAAAAAAACTAGGAGTATACAAAGGAAAATAAAGCCTATAAACCTAAATCAATGTAAAAAATCCCATCTAAACAATAAAAATAACAATTAAAGCAAAAGGTTTGCATAATAAATTTAAGCTAAAAGAATAGAGATTATTACATCTGTAATATCACTATTCTAACTGATACAAACCAGTCATAACTTATACCACTAGCCGGATAATCTCACAATTCTAAGTTAAAAAAAACCCAACTTATTTAAAGAAACTAGGAAATCAACTCAACCCCATCAAAAAATGAAACTAGTTCTACTCAAATCAAAATAAAGCCGATAAACAAGCATCATTCCGAACAAACCGGTATAAACAACGTATAAAAAATCAGGGCGAAAACATGACATAATCACAACAACCAACAGGATCCAAAGATATTAAAACCTTAAAGTCAATATTTAAACTTTGTCGAACCCATCATACCTAGAAAAACTAAATCCACACGCCAAGACTTATAAGTGCCAAACATAACCTATAGGAACAGATTCAAGTTAATCAGGTCTGGCCACATAAACATTCTTGTGTCGAACGAACTTGCCTAGACTTCTAAAAACCAAAAAAGAAGTTTCCGTCTTTCGAAGCCAATGTTATTGAAAGCACTCACAATTACTCAATCAAAAAATTAGTTGAACACACTAAGGGATAACACATTATTAGTTGCAAAATATAAAATGATATTACCCTCATCCTATTAAAAGTATCCTCCCAGAAGATTCCATTTCAACGAAGCACAAACAAAACCCAACATGGCCAACCCAAATTGGAAGTAACAAAACCATGCAAGGTCGGCTGAATCTGTCAGTCAGTGACGAATATAACAAAACCATTGAAAGAAGTGATCCACTTTATTTAACAAATCGAACCTAAGCTATCAAAACATTGCCAAAAGAAAGCCATTAAAGCGAAACATAGATGAAATTAATCCAAACTATCCAGGGTTATCGAAACTGACCTAACCTTTTGAGACAAAGCTAAGTTAAAGTGAACAAAGCGGAAACAAGATGTGAACAATTTTTGATTACTCACTTCTAAATGAACCTATGCTGACACAAATGAACCGAACTCAACCTAGATAAAACAATCTATAGACATTGAATTTCTAACATAATCAAACCCATTAATCCAAATCCCGTAAAACTGTGTCATGCAAAACTGTGGTAGAGTAAACTACACATTATCCAAAACTAACCTAGCCCTAGCCAAACAAACAACCATCAATCAAATCCATACCAACTAACCAAGTTTATTAGAAAAATAAAATCCCTTTACAAATTGAAACGAACCCAGCATACATAGATAAACTAAGAAATCAACTTAGCTCATTTAGAAAAAAAACTAGGAGTATACAAAGGAAAATAAAGCCTATAAACCTAAATCAATGTAAAAAATCCCATCTAAACAATAAAAATAACAATTAAAGCAAAAGGTTTGCATAATAAATTTAAGCTAAAAGAATAGAGATTATTACATCTCTAATATCACTATTCTAACTGATACAAACCAGTCATAACTTATACCACTAGCCGGATAATCTCACAATTCTAAGTTAAAAAAACCCAACTTATTTAAAGAAACTAGGAAATCAACTCAACCCCATCAATAAATGAAACTAGTTCTACTCAAATCAAAATAAAGCCGATAAACAAGCATCATTCCGAACAAACCGGTATAAACAACGTATAAAAAATCAGGGCGAAAACATGACATAATCACAACAACCAACAGGATCCAAAGATATTAAAACCTTAAAGTCAATATTTAAACTTTGTCGAACCCATCATACCTAGAAAAACTAAATCCACACGCCAAGACTTATAAGTGCCAAACATAACCTATAGGAACAGATTCAAGTTAATCAGGTCTGGCCACATAAACATTCTTGTGCCGAATGAACTTGCCTAGACTTCTAAAAACCAAAGAAGAAGTTTCCGTCTTTCGAAGCCAATGTTATTGAAAGCACTCACAATTACTCAATCAAAAAATTAGTTGAACACACTAAGGGATAACACATTATTAGTTGCAAAATATAAAATGATATTACCCTCATCCTATTAAAAGTATCCTCCCAGAAGATTCCATTTCAACGAAGCACAAACAAAACCCAACATGGCCAACCCAAATTGGAAGTAACAAAACCATGCAAGGTCGGCTGAATCTGTCAGTCAGTGACGAATATAACAAAACAATTGAAAGAAGTGATCCACTTTATTTAACAAATCGAACCTAAGCTATCAAAACATTGCCAAAAGAAAGCCATTAAAGCGAAACATAGATGAAATTAATCCAAACTATCCAGGGTTATCGAAACTGACCTAACCTTTTGAGACAAAGCTAAGTTAAAGTGAACAAAGCGGAAACAAGATGTGAACAATTTTTGATTACTCACTTCTAAATGAACCTATGCTGACACAAATGAACCGAACTCAACCTAGATAAAACAATCTATAGACATTGAATTTCTAACATAATCAAACCCATTAATCCAAATCCCGTAAAACTATGTCATGCAAAACTGTGGTAGAGTAAACTACACATTATCCAAAACTAACCTAGCCCTAGCCAAACAAACAACCATCAATCAAATCCATACCAACTAACCAAGTTTATTAGAAAAATAAAATCCCTTTACAAATTGAAACGAACCCAGCATACATAGATAAACTAAGAAATCAACTTAGCTCATTTAGAAAAAAAACTAGGAGTATACAAAGGAAAATAAAGCCTATAAACCTAAATCAATGTAAAAAATCCCATCTAAACAATAAAAATAACAATTAAAGCAAAAGGTTTGCATAATAAATTTAAGCTAAAAGAATAGAGATTATTACATCTCTAATATCACTATTCTAACTGATACAAACCAGTCATAACTTATACCACTAGCCGGATAATCTCACAATTCTAAGTTAAAAAAACCCAACTTATTTAAAGAAACTAGGAAATCAACTCAACCCCATCAATAAATGAAACTAGTTCTACTCAAATCAAAATAAAGCCGATAAACAAGCATCATTCCGAACAAACCGGTATAAACAACGTATAAAAAATCAGGGCGAAAACATGACATAATCACAACAACCAACAGGATCCAAAGATATTAAAACCTTAAAGTCAATATTTAAACTTTGTCGAACCCATCATACCTAGAAAAACTAAATCCACACGCCAAGACGTATAAGTGCCAAACATAACCTATAGGAACAGATTCAAGTTAATCAGGTCTGGCCACATAAACATTCTTGTGTCGAACGAACTTGCCTAGACTTCTAAAAACCAAAAAAGAAGTTTCCGTCTTTCGAAGCCAATGTTATTGAAAGCACTCACAATTACTCAATCAAAAAATTAGTTGAACACACTAAGGGATAACACATTATTAGTTGCAAAATATAAAATGATATTACCCTCATCCTATTAAAAGTATCCTCCCAGAAGATTCCATTTCAACGAAGCACAAACAAAACCCAACATGGCCAACCCAAATTGGAAGTAACAAAACCATGCAAGGTCGGCTGAATCTGTCAGTCAGTGACGAATATAACAAAACCATTGAAAGAAGTGATCCACTTTATTTAACAAATCGAACCTAAGCTATCAAAACATTGCCAAAAGAAAGCCATTAAAGCGAAACATAGATGAAATTAATCCAAACTATCCAGGGTTATCGAAACTGACCTAACCTTTTGAGACAAAGCTAAGTTAAAGGGAACAAAGCGGAAACAAGATGTGAACAATTTTTGATTACTCACTTCTAAATGAACCTATGCTGACACAAATGAACCGAACTCAACCTAGATAAAACAATCTATAGACATTGAATTTCTAACATAATCAAACCCATTAATCCAAATCCCGTAAAACTGTGTCATGCAAAACTGTGGTAGAGTAAACTACACATTATCCAAAACTAACCTAGCCCTAGCCAAACAAACAACCATCAATCAAATCCATACCAACTAACCAAGTTTATTAGAAAAATAAAATCCCTTTACAAATTGAAACGAACCCAGCATACATAGATAAACTAAGAAATCAACTTAGCTCATTTAGAAAAAAAACTAGGAGTATACAAAGGAAAATAAAGCCTATAAACCTAAATCAATGTAAAAAATCCCATCTAAACAATAAAAATAACAATTAAAGCAAAAGGTTTGCATAATAAATTTAAGCTAAAAGAATAGAGATTATTACATCTCTAATATCACTATTCTAACTGATACAAACCAGTCATAACTTATACCACTAGCCGAATAATCTCACAATTCTAAGTTAAAAATACCCAACTTATTTAAAGAAACTAGGAAATCAACTCAACCCCATCAAAAAATGAAACTAGACCTACTCAAATCAAAATAAAGCCGATAAACAAGCATCATTCCGAACAAACCGGTATAAACAACGTATAAAAAATCAGGGCGAAAACATGACATAATCACAACAACCAACAGGATCCAAAGATATTAAAACCTTAAAGTCAATATTTAAACTTTGTCGAACCCATCATACCTAGAAAAACTAAATCCACACGCCAAGACTTATAAATGCCAAACATAACCTATAGGAACAGATTCAAGTTAATCAGATCTGGCCACATAAACATTCTTGTGTCTAACGAACTTGCCTAGACTTCTAAAAACCAAAAAAGAAGTTTTCCGTCTTTCGAAGCCAATGTTATTGAAAGCACTCACAATTACTCAATCAAAAAATTAGTTGAACACACTAAGGGATAACACATTATTAGTTGCAAAATATAAAATGATATTACCCGCATCCTATTAAAAGTATCCTCCCAGAAGATTCCATTTCAACGAAGCACAAACAAAACCCAACATGGCCAACCCAAATTGGAAGTAACAAAACCATGCAAGGATGGCTGAATCTGTCAGTCAGTGACGAATATAACAAAACCATTGAAAGAAGTGACCCACTTTATTTAACAAATCGAACCTAAGCTATCAAAACTTTGCAAAAAGAAAGCTATTAAAGCGGAACATAGATGAAATTTATCCAAACTATCTAGGGTTACCAAAACTGACCTAACCTTTTGAGACAAAGCTAAATTAAAGTGAACAAAGTGGAAACAAGATGCGAACAATTTTTGATTACTCATTTCCAAACCAACCTATGCTGATACAAATGAACTGAACTCAACCTAGATAAAACCATCTGGTAGACATTGAATTTCTAACATAATCAAACTCCTTAATCCAAATCCCGTAAAACTGTGTCATGCAAAACTGTGGTAGAGTAAACTACACATTATCCAAAACTAACCTAGCCCTAGCCAAACAAACAACCATCAATCAAATCCATACCAACTAACCAAGTTTATTAGAAAAATAAAATCGCTTTACAAATTGAAACGAACCCAGCATACATAGATAAACTAAGAAATCAACTTAGCTCATTTAGAAAAAAAACTAGGAGTATACAAAGGAAAATAAAGCCTATAAACCTAAATCAATGTAAAAAATCCCATCTAAACAATAAAAATAACAATTAAAGCAAAAGGTTTGCATAATAAATTTAAGCTAAAAGAATAGAGATTATTACATCTCTAATATCACTATTCTAACTGATACAAACCAGTCATAACTTATACCACTAGCCGGATAATCTCACAATTCTAAGTTAAAAAAACCCAACTTATTTAAAGAAACTAGGAAATCAACTCAACCCCATCAAAAAATGAAACCAGACCTACTCAAATCAAAATAAAGCCGATAAACAAGCATCATTCCGAACAAACCGGTATAAACAGCGTATAAAAAATCAGGGCGAAAACATGACATAATCACAACAACCAACAGGATCCAAAGATATTAAAACCTTAAAGTCAATATTTAAACTTTGTCGAACCCATCATACCTAGAAAAACTAAATCCACACGCCAAGACTTATATGTGCCAAACATAACCTATAGGAACAGATTCAAGTTAATCAGGTCTGGCCACATAAATATTCTTGTGTCGAACGAACTTGCCTAGACTTCTAAAAACCAAAAAAAAGTTTCCGTCTTTCGAAGCCAATGTTATTGAAAGCACTCACAATTACTCAATCAAAAAATTAGTTGAACACACTAAGGGATAACACATTATTAGTTGCAAAATATAAAATGATATTACCCTCATCCTATTAAAAGTATCCTCCCAGAAGATTCCATTTCAACGAAGCACAAACAAAACCCAACATGGCCAACCCAAATTGGAAGTAACAAAACCATGCAAGGTCGGCTGAATCTGTCAGTCAGTGACGAATATAACAAAACCATTGAAAGAAGTGATCCACTTTATTTAACAAATCGAACCTAAGCTATCAAAACATTGCCAAAAGAAAGCCATTAAAGCGAAACATAGATGAAATTAATCCAAACTATCCAGGGTTATCGAAACTGACCTAACCTTTTGAGACAAAGCTAAGTTAAAGTGAACAAAGCGGAAACAAGATGTGAATAATTTTTGGTTACTAACTTCTAAATGAACCTATGCTGACACAAATGAACCGAACTCAACCTAGATAAAACAATCTATAGACATTGAATTTCTAACATAATCAAACCCTTTAATCCAAATCCCGTAAAACTGTGTCATGCAAAACTGTGGTAGAGTAAACTACACATTATCCAAAACTAACCTAGCCCTAGCCAAACAAACAACCATCAATCTAAATCAATGTAAAAAATCCCATCTAAACAATAAAAAAACAATTAAAGCAAAAAGTTTACATAATAAATTTAAGCTAAAAAAATAGAGATTATTACAACTCTAATATCACTATTCTAACTGATACTAACCAATCATAACTTATACCACTGGCCGGAGAATCTCGCAATTCTAAGTTAAACAAACCCAACATATTTAAAGAAACAAGGCAATCCACTCAGCCCCATCTAAAAATGAAAATTGTCCTACTCAAATCAAAACAAGGATCATTCCAAACAAACCCGTTTAAACATTGTATACAACCCCGGAGCAAAAAACATGACATAATCATATCAACCAATGGGAACCAAGCGTATTACAACCCTAAAGTCACTATCTTAATTTAGTTGAACCCATCAAACCTTGATAAGCTTAATCCACTCACAAAGAATTATAATTGCTGAACATAACCTAGAGGAATAGATTCAAGCTATTCCACACTGGCCACATAAGCCTTCTTGTGACAAACGAACTCGCCAACACTCCTAAAATCCAAAAAAGAAGTTTTCATATTTTAAAACCAAAATTATTCCTAGTACTTATAATTACTCAATCAGATGATTCGTCAAAGACCCTAAGAGATAACACATTATTTGTTACAAAATATAAAACACTATCACTCTCAAACTATAAAAGGAATCTTCCCATAAGAATTCGTTTCACCAAAGCACAAACGAAACCCAACATGGCCTACCCAAATTGGAACCAACAAAACCACTTATGGTTGGCTGAATCTGTCATTCAGCAACCGATATAACAAAAGCCTAGAACGAAGCAATCCACTTCATTTAACAAATTCAACCAAAGCTATTAAGACATAGCCAGAAGAAAGCCATCAAAGCGAAATGTATTTGAAATTAATCCAAACTGTCCAGGATTATCCAAACCGACCCAACCTATTGAGACAAATCTAAATTAAAGTAAACAAAGCTGAAACCAGATGCCTACAGTTTTAGATTACTCACTTCCAAACCATCCTATGCTTATACAAATGAATCCAACACAACCTAGATAAAACCATCTGGTAGACATTGAATATCTAATGTAATCAAACACATTCTTCCAAATCCCATAAAACAGAGTCCTACCAAACTGTTGTAGAGTGAACTACACATTATCCAAAACTAACCTAGCCCATGCCAACCAACCAACCTCCAATTAAATCCATACCAACTACCCAAGCTTATTAGAAAAATAAAATCCCTTTACAAAATGAAACGAACCCAACATAGCTAGATAAACTAGGAAATCAACTTAGCTCCTTTAGAAAATAAAACCAAGACTATACAAAGGAAAATAAAACCTATAAACCTAAATCAATCTAAAAAATTCCCATCTGAACAAAATAAAACAAATAAAGGAAAAACTTTACATAATAAATTTTATCTACAAGAACAGAGCTTATTACAAAAAATGAAACTAGACCTACTCAAATCAAAACAAAGCCGATAAAGAAGGATCATTCCAAACAAACTAGTTTCAATAATGTTTAAAACCTCAGAGAGAAAACTTGACATAATCACATCAACTAACAGGAACCAAAGGAATTACAACCCTAAAGTGAATATTTTAACTTTGTCGAATCCCTCTTACCGAGAAAAACTAAATCCACTCATTGAGACTTATAAATGCCAAACATAACCTATAGGAATAGATTCAAGTTAATCCAACCTGGCGACATAAACGTTCTTGTGCCAAACGAACTTGCCTAGACTTCTAAAAACCAAAAAAGAAGTTTCCATATTTCAAAGCCAATATTATTCAAAGCAATTACAATTACTCAATCAAAACATTAGTTACAAACACTAAGGGATGTGACATTATTGGTTGCAAAATATAAAATGCTATTACACTCAACCAAGTAAAATAATCCTCCCAAAAGAATCCGTTTCAACAAAGCACAAACAAAACCCAACATGGCCAACCCAAATTGGATCCAATAAAATCATGCAAAGTTGGTAGTATCTGTCAGTCAAAGACCAATATAACAAAATCCTTGAAAGAAGAGATCCATTTTATTTAACAAATCGAACCTAAGCTATCAAAACATTGCCAAAAGGGAGACATCAAATCGAAACGTTGCTGAAATTAATCCAAACTATCCAGTGTTATTGAAACTGACCTAACCTATTGAGACGAAGCTAAATTAAAGTGAACAAAGCTGAAACAAGATGTGGACAATTTTAGAGATTAATGGGCAAAAGTGGAATGTTACACCCGACCCCTAGACTCGATTATGATACTGCATTGGGTGTCGGATTGGGCTGTCTTTGATGTACTAATCAGTGAGATCTTTAGTGGGGTTCAAAACTTGGGTATGTTGGGACAGTCTGAGAATTCATCTGAGTGGGTGATCATAATGACAGGATCAGCCCTTTTGTCGGACAAAGGTAATGATCGGGGATGCACTCTCACTAATGGAAACCAAGACTGCCGGCAGCTGATTTCAATCGTTGAGATTTGTTTTGCAAAGTATATTTTATATGAGATATAAAAGTATATATATTATGGTTTGTAAAATGTTTGCAAGAAGGTTTTAATTCCCAGGATCCATATAAGTAGAGAGTGAAACACTGTTCCTTGCAGCCGAGGGAGAGGTCCTCTCTTGTCGGGCAGTGTATGATCATTATGGGCTGAGAGGTTAAGTGTAAGACCATTGAGGGTAATACTTGATGGGATAATCTTGCATCTACCTACAGTCCCTGGGTGTTACAAGGTGGCTTGGCCCAGAGACCACTTAGGGTAATTGTTGGGCCCATAGAGCCCATTTGATGGGTTTCAGGGGTTACACTGTCCATAACAGTGTACTCGGCCAGGCCTTGTAACAAAGGTTGGGCCAAACCCATGTGGCTGATGTGTAGATCAATGCTTTGGTCCCACACCATACAAGGAATCCCAATTGGGCAGCGGTTAGGAAGGTTAAGTGAGCACATAAGCTTAATGGGCCTAAAGCCCATTTCGAATTAGGTTATTTAATTAGTTATTTGTGGGGCAATTTCTGAGATGGATTAGCAGATAGGATAGGGTCTTGACCCTATCCACTCAGAGAGTCTAGATCTGAATCTGATTCAGATCTAGAAACCTCCTAATGAGATTAGGAGAAAGCTAATCTAATCTACAATTAAGATAAGGGTTTATCCTTGTCACCTAAAGAGAGGGCTGATCCAAATATGATTTGGATAAGCAGCTCCTAATTGGATTAGGAGTTGATCATTTAGGTTTACAAAAGAAGGAGGAGACAACAGCCTTTAGAAGACACATAATCAGATCCTCTTCAGAGCTAAAATCATAGAAGAAAGATTTCTGCAATCCCTACAAAGATCCTTCTTGCCACCTCCTTCCTATAGCCGCCAGACATCTAGATCGATCTCCAGTTGTGGGAGAAGTCAAGATTCGATCTTGACATCAGTTCTTTCAGAAAGAATTGATAGGAAGCTGTGCTCACATGCCATCCTGCTATTTTTTGCAAAGGACAGAGTTCTTTGAGAAAAACACTACTGATTCTGCTCCATCCTGCACTACGCCATCTTCAGTGGGAGCAGTCTTTGGATCCTTCCTTGGGCGTGAACACCTTCGTTGGGGGATACTATTTCTCTGTATCAGGTATAATCCTCTACTACTTCTTTTGGTTCAGATCTGGTTCAGTTTATGGTTCAAGAATGATCTTTGAAAATATGATTTTCTAAATAGGGAATGCGATTCCCAGTTGAAAGAAGAGAAAAATTTGTTGAAATTTGCCCCCTTTATTCCACAAGATTTTGGCATCCATACGATGGATCTTTCACCCCTTCAATTATTCCAAACTAACCTAGCCCCAGCCAACAAAAGAACCATCAATCAAATCCACTCCAACTAACCAAGTTTGTTCAAAAAATAAAATCCCTCTACAAACTGAAACGAACCCAGCATATGTAGATAAACTAGGAAATGAACTTAGCTCATTTAGAAAATAAACCAGGAATATACAAAGGAAAATAAAACCTATAAACCTAATTCAATATAAAAAATCCCATCTAAACAATTAAAAACAATTAAAGCAAAAACATTACCTAATAAATTTAAGCTAAAAGATTAGAGCTTATTACAACTCTAATCTCACTATTCTAACTGATACAAACCATCATAACTTATACCACAGGCTGGCGAATCTCACAATTCTAAGTTAAACAAATTGAACATAGTCAAAGAAACAAGGAAATCAACTCAACCCCATTTAAAAATGAAAATAGACCTACTCAAATCAAAACAAGGATCATTCCAAACAAACCCGTTTAAACAACATATAAATCCTTGGAGTGAAAACATGACATAATCATATCAACCAGTAGGAACCAAGTGTATTACAACCCTAAAGTCACTATTTTAACTTAGTCAAACCCATCATATCTTGATAAGCTTAATCCGCTCACTAAGAAATATAAGTGCCAAACATAACATATAGGAACACATTCAAGCTCATCCCCTCTAGCCACATAAACCTTCTTGTGCCAAACGAACTCACCTAGACTTCTAAAATCCAAAAAAGAAGTTTTTGTATTTTAAAACCAAAATTATTCCTCTTACTTACAATTACTCAATCAGATGATTTGTCGAAGACCCTAAGAGATAACACATTATTACAACTCTAATCTCACTATTCTAACTGATACAAACCATCATAACTTATACCACAGGCTGGCAAATCTCACAATTCTAAGTTAAACAAATTGAACATAGTCAAAGAAACAAGGAAATCAACTCAACCCCATTTAAAAATGAAAATAGACCTACTCAAATCAAAACAAGGATCATTCCAAACAAACCCGTTTAAACAACATATAAATCCTTGGAGTGAAAACATGACATAATCATATCAACCAGTAGGAACCAAGTGTATTACAACCCTAAAGTCACTATTTTAACTTAGTCAAACCCATCATATCTTGATAAGCTTAATCCGCTCACTAAGAAATATAAGTGCCAAACATAACATATAGGAACACATTCAAGCTCATCTCCTCTAGCCACATAAACCTTCTTGTGCCAAACGAACTCACCTAGACTTCTAAAATCCAAAAAAGAAGTTTTTGTATTTTAAAACCAAAATTATTCCTCTTACTTACAATTACTCAATCAGATGATTTGTCGAAGACCCTAAGAGATAACACATTATTTGTTGCAAAATATAAAACGCTATCACTCTCAAACTATTAAAAGAATCTTCCAATAAGAATCCGTTTCAACAATCCACAAACCAAATCCGACATGGCCAAACCAAATTGGAATCAACAAAACCACTTAAGATCGGCTGAATTTGTTATTCAGCAACCAAAATAACAATAGCCGAGAAAGATGTTATCCACTTTATTTAACAAATCAAACCAAAGCTTTTAAGACATTTCTAGAAGAAAGCCATCAAATCGAAACATAGCTGAAATTTATCTAAACTGTCCAGGGTTATCAAAACTGACTTAACTTATTGAGACAAAGCTAAATTAAAGTGAACAAAGCTGAAGCAAGATGCCTACAATTTTAGATTACTCACTTTCAAACCAACATATGCTGATACAAATGGATCCAATTCAACCTAGATAAAACTATTTGGTAGACATTGAATATCTAACATCATCGAACACATTCTTCCAAATCCCATGAAACTGAGTCCTGGCAAACTATGATAGAGTGAACTACACATTATCCAAAACTGACCTAGCCCAATCCAATCAACCAACCATCAATTAAATCCATACCAACTAACAAAGCTTATTAGAAAAATAAAATCCCTTTACAAACTGAAACGAATCGAGCATACATAGACAAAATTCGAAATCAACTTAGCTCATTTAGATAATAAAACCAGGACTATAAAAAGGAAAATAAAACCTATAAACCTAAATCAATGTAAAAAATCCCATCTAAACAATCAAAAACAATTAAACCTAAAACTTTACATAATAAATTTAAAATAAAAGAATAGAGCTTATTACAACTCTAATCTCACTATTCTAACTGATACAAACCCATCATTATTTGTACCACTGGCTGGAAAATATCGCAATTCTAAGTTAAACAAACCCAACATATTTAAAGAAACAAGGAAATCAACTTAACCCCATCGAATAATGAAACTAGACCTACTCAAATGAAAACAAAGCCGATAAACAAGGTGTTAGACAGTGTATGCCCTCAGCTCCAATCGGAATGATGTACGTTATGACATTTATTGTAAATGAATAAAGTACATATTTGATCCATGTTATTGTAGTATGTTTCTGTGTAATACCCTTAAACTAGACACATATGAGACTCGTGTTAGTTTAGAATGTTCACAACCGTTGGGTAAGTCTGGGGAGATTTGTCCTACCAAGGCTGAGACTGATGTGTCACCATGTTGGTAGTGGTGGCTTGTCTCAGCTGCCAGGGTGAGACCTGAGGTACATGCAATATAGGTTTACTTGAAACCCTGAACCGGACCAAAATTCCAGTATTGCCCTAGACCTTGGAGATTGATGGGCAAAACTGGAATGTTACACCTAATCCCTAGACTCGACTATGATACTGCACTAGGTGTCATATTGGGTTGTCTTTGATATGCCAATCAGTGAGATCCTTAGAGGGGGTCAAAACCTGGGTATGTTGGTACAGTCCGAGAATTCATCTGAGTGGGTGATCTTAGTGACAGGATCAGGCCCTTTGTCAGACAAAGGTAATGATCAAGGATGCACTCTCTCTGATGGAAACCGAATCTGCCATCAGCCGATTTCAATCATTGAAATTTGTTTTTGCAAAATACATTTATATAATTGAAAATTATATATCCCTACAGTCCGAGAATTCCACCATACACTATGTCATCTTCAGTGGGAGTAGTCTTTGGAGTTTTCCTTGGGATTGAACACCTTCGTTGGGAGTTACTACTACTCTGTATCAGGTATATCCCTCTCCTACCTTTTGGTTTCAGATCTGGTTCAATTTTTGGTTCAAGATTGATCATTGAAAATGTGGATTTTCTAAAACAGAGAAATGTGATTCCCAGATGGGAGAGAGAGAAATTTTTGAAATTTCGCCCTACCTTCCTACAGGGTTCAGTCATCCATATGATGGATCTCTCATCCCTTCAGTGGTATCAGAGCCCAGGTTCAAATCTTGAACTAAAATAGATCAGATTTGGATCTGTGCAAATGGGTAGAAGGCGTTCTACCCGATTTGCGCAGATTGTGGTTTTTCTGGGAAATTGTTACCTAGATTCGGGGTGAATGACCTGAATTTAATTCTTTATAAATCTGAAATATATTTAGAATTATTCTTTATAATTTTCTTGATTTATGGGTTGTTTGTACAAAGGAGATCGAACTCTTTATTGGCGCAGGATATCTACGATTTGTAGATTTTTACTTTCTGGTCTAGAAATATATTTTTTTTAATTTTTAGATTGAATGTATAAGAATTCGATCTGATGTAATATTAATAGAAAATTAGGTTTTTTTCTATTTATTTTATTTCAAGATCGAAGTTGGTTGCGCAAGAGAAGGAGATTTCATAGATAAGGAAATCGCTATATGCGATTTGCAATTTATGAAACTGCAAACTATGATCTAACATCTGTTTTGCAGGTTGGGAGATGTGCGAACAGCCCTATTACTGATTTCTGATTGTCTTTGATTAGTAATTAATTTTAGATCATTTTCTTGAATTAATTCTTGAATTGAAAATCAAACCCTAGACCCATTCAAACCAGATTGGACCAAACTGGTAGGACCAAATCTGTGGTTCGATGGGGCTGTTTTTGAAGGGATAGGAAATCCATCATATGGACGCCCAAGATTGCAGAATAAAGGGGGCGAATTTCAAAAATTTTTCTCTCCCTTCAACTGGGAATCGAATTCCCTATTTAGAAAATCATATTTTCAAGGATCATTCTTGAACCATAAACTGAACCAGATCTGAACCAAAAGGAGGAGAGAGAGATAATACCTGATACAGAGAAATAGTATCTCTCAATGGAGGTGTTCATGCCCAAGGTAGAAACCAAAATCTGCTCCCACTGAAAATGGCACAGTGCAAGGTGGAGCAGAATCAGTAGTGTCCTTCCTAAGAACTTGATTCTTCCTAAGAATCACCTAGACAGCTTCTGAATACAACTCCTACCAATCTTTTCTCCAAAAGATTGGAATCAAGATCCAATCTTGATTTCTCCCAAGGAATGGAGATCGAACTGCAATAGGCGGCGACTGCAGGAAGGAGGCGGCTAGAAAGAATTTGCAGGGTGCAGAATTCTCTCCTCTGTGATCTCAGCTCTGAAGATAAGACTTGAGTCTGTTGGATGTTGTATCTAAAGGCTGCTGTCCCGTCTTCTTTTTATAGACTTAAAGGGATCAGCTCCTAATCCCATTAGGAGTTGCTAACCCAAATCATATCTGGATTAGAAGTCCCTTTAAGATAAGGGATAATCCTTATCTTATCTGTAGATTAGATCAGCCAGATCCTAATCTAATTAGGAAGTTTCCAAAAGTAAATCTCATTTAGATCTTGGACTCTCTAAGTGGATAGGGTGTGGGCCCAATCCTATCAGCTAATCTTATCTCAGAATTCGCCCCTTAAAGACTAATCAAATTAGCCCAGTTAGAAATGGGCTTAAGGCCCATTTAGGTTTATGTATTCATTAAGCCTTCCAAACTGCTACCCAGTTGGGCTTCCTTGTATGACATGGGACCCAAACATTGATCTACACATCAGCCACATGGGTTCAGCCCAGCCTTTGTTACAAGGCCTGGCCGAATACACTGTTAAGGATAGTGCACCCCCTGAAACCAATCAGATGGGCTCTATGGGCCCAACACTTACCCTAAGTAGTCCCTGGGCCAAGCCACCTTGTAACACCCAGGGACTGTGGGCAGATGCAAGATTAGCCCATCATGTATTATCTTCAATGGCCTTACACTTAACCTCTCAGCCCATAATGATCATACACTGCCCGACAAGAGAGGACCTCTACCTCGGCTGCAAGGAACAGTGTTGCACTCTCTCAAATATGGATCTCGGGAGTTAAAACCTTTTGCAAATCATTTCGAAACCATAATATATATACTTTTATATTTCATATAAAATATATTTTGCAAAACAAATCTCAATGATTGAAATCGATTGTCGGCAGTCTTGGTTTCCATCAGTGCATCCTCGATCATTACCTTTGTCCGACAAAGGGGCTGATCCTATCACTATGATCACCCACTCAGATGAATTCTCAGACTGTCCCAACAAACCCAGGTTTTGACCCCTGCTAAGGATCTCACTGATTGGTACATCAAAGACAGCCCTATCCGACACCTAGTGCAGTATCATAATCGAGTGCACAGCCCAATCTGACACCTAGGGGTTGGGTGTAACTTTCCAGTTTTGCCCATCAATCTCCAAGGTCCAGGGCAATACTGGAAATCTGGTCCCGTTCAAAGATTCAATTAATCCCACACTGTATGTGCCTAGGGTCTCACCCCGGTAGCTGAGACAAGCCACCCCAGCAGACTTGGTGGCACCACAGTGTCAGCCTTGTCAGGATAGGTCTCCCCAGACTAACCCACTGGCTGTGAACATTCTAAACTAACACGAGTCTCATTAAGTGTCCAGTTTAAGGGTATCACACAGAAACATACCAAGGGAACATGAATCAAATATGCACTTTTATTCATTTACAATAAACTCATAACTTACATCATTTTAATTGAATCTAAGGGCATACAAAAACTGTCTAACAACTCCCACTTGCCCTTAGGTCCAATCAGGTATTAGCCGGAGTCCCATGCTTTTCACGTGTTTCTCAAACACTTTCTGTGATAGTGGCTTAGTCTATGGGTCTACCACATTCTCCGCTGATGCTACATCTTAATATCATCCTCCCGTAGGTCCAGTGTTGTCATACGATAGTGGAATGGGTGATGTGCTGAATTCCAAATTCAGGAATGAACACCCTCATTCATAAGGCTGCCTCACTTACGGTAATGCGCTTGGCTTGGGTTGTGGACTATTAATTTTGCTACTCAGGACCCCTATTTGCGGACATTCAGGAAACAACACACGATCCTATCGTGAATTCATATCCAGATGTAGACTTTCTATCATTTTGATCCGACTGGAAATCAGAATCTGTTTACCCTTGGATATGTAGTGAGCTACCATCGAATACTAGACAAAACTCTTTTGTCCTTCGAAGGTACTTAAGTATGTTTTTCACAACAGTCTAAGGCTCCTGCCCTGGGTTGGCCTGAAATCTACTTACTACACTCAATGCCTGAGCAATGTCAGGGCGAATGCACAGCATGGCATACATGAGGCTCCCTACGACAGAGGCATAGGGAACGTCCTTCCTGCCATCAATCTCCTCAGAAGTCTTAGGAGACATCTTCTTGGAGAGAGTGACTCCGTACCTGAAAGGAACTTTTCCTTTCTTGGAGTTTTCCATGCTGTATCTTTTGACTATTTTGTCAATGTAGGCAGATTGGGATAATCCTATTATTCGCTTCGATCTATCTCTATAGAGTCGAAGACCCAATATATATGAGGCCTCTCCAAGATCTTTCATGGAGAATTGCTGTGAAAGCCATACTTTCACAGTAGTCAACATTCCTAATCATTCCCAATGAGTAGAATGTCATCTACATACAGAACCAAGAAGGTAACCTTATCTCCACTGTACTTCCTGTAAACACAGGGTTCATCCGGATTCTGCTCGAAGTCAAACGATTTAACGACATAGTCAAAACGGATGTTCCAACTTCTAGAATCTTGCTTAAGTCCATAAATGGATCTATTAAGTTTACATACCATGTTTTCCTGACCCACAGCTATGAAACCTTGTGGCTGCTGCATATAGATATCTTCAGTAAGATCTCCATTCAGGAATGCAGTTTTGACATCCATTTGCCAAATCTCATAATCATGGTATGCTGCTACAGCTAGCAGGATCCTAATGGATTTAAGCATGACCACAGGCGAAAAGGTTTCCTCATAATCGATGCCCTCTTTCTGAGTGTACCCTTTCGCCACCAGACGAGCTTTGAAGGTCTCAACCTTACCATTGGGGCCCTTCTTCCTCTTGTAAATCCATTTGCAACCGATTGCTTTTACCCCGGAGGGCGGATCTACTAGAGTCCAGACTCCATTGGTCTCCATTGAGTCTATCTCTGCTCTCATGGCCTCCACCCACTTCTGGGAATCTATGTCCAACATAGCTTCCGTATAAGTCACAGGATCCTCCTAACTAGTCAAGGTTTCCACCAGGTAAGTATCCTGGTCATAACCATAATGGACTGGAGGCCTGGATACCCAAGTGGATCTTCTAGGTTGGTCACTACCTGGAACTTGTGGGACATCTCCCACTGCTCCCGAGCTCTCCTCATCAAGAACAATTTCCTGACGATGGGTGTCCAGGATATAATCGGTCTCCAAAAACTGGGCATTTCAACTGCAGAACACTTTCTGCTCACTTGGGTCATAGAAAAGGTAACCTATAGAGCCTTTTGGGTAGCCTACAAATAAGCAACGGCTGGTCTTGGATTCCAATTTGTCTGCACTCGTTCTTTTAATGTGTGCTGGACAACCCCAAATCTTCAAGTGTTGACACTTGGTTTCTTTCCGGTCCAAAGTTCATATGGAGTGTTCGGAACTGATTTGGTTGGAACTCGATTCAACACGTAAATCGCAGTCTCTAATGCATAACCCCAAAAGGATGTGGGTAACTCTGAATGTATGAGAAGTGACCGGACCATATCCAATAAGGTCCTATTCCTCCTCTTTGAAACATCGTTAAGTTGTGGTGTGGTAGGAGGAGCTAATTGTGATACTATCCCATTGTCCTTTAAGTAGTCCCTAAACTCGTCAGAGAGATATTTGCCACCTCGATCAGATTGAAGGGCTTTAATTTCTCTCCCCAACTGTTTCTCGACCTCTTGTCTAAACTCTTTGAACTTTTCAAAGGATTCAAACTTGTGTCTCATTAGGTACACATAACCATATCGTGAAAAATCATCTGTGAAGGTGATGAAATACACGTGTTGATTCCATGTCCTAACACTTAGGGGACCACATACATCAGTATGAATTAGGTCATGTGTGCCTGTACATCTTTCAGGCTTACTGTCAAATGGTTGTTTCGTCATCTTGCCTTGTAGGCAAGGCTCACAGGTTTGAAGATCTTCTACAGTTAGAAAATCCAAAGGATCATCCTTTACCAACCTTGTGATTCGGTCAACACCGATGTGGCCAAGTCGGTAGTGTAACAGACATGTGGGATTAACAGTATCACGGGATCTCTTTTTGGGGATTTCAGCCGATGTAGTTTCGGTTATGTTAGTTTCTAGAGAAGGATGTAGAACATAGAGACTATTCTCCAGTTCCCCATATGCGATGAATCTGTTGTTTCTTTTAATAGTAATCATATTACTAAAGAAGACAGAATAACCATCTACACAGTTTTGAAACAGAAATCAAATTTCTTCTTTAGCTTTGTACATAAAGACAATCTTTTAGTACAATTTTTCCTTCTGTAAAAAATAACTCCACAGTTCCTATTGCCGCGGCTGCAACAGTTGCAGTAGTCCCCAAGTAGAGAGTGACTTCTCCTTCACTTAGCCTTCTGCTTACCTTGAACCCCTGCAGTGAGTTACACGCATGAGTTGAAGCCCCAGAGTCAATACACTAGGACGTAGAAGCTACCAATAAGTTGGTTTCTATAACACAAGTTTCGAAATTACCTTTCTTGGATTCCAGGTAGGTAGTACAATTCCGTTTCCAGTGGCCGGTCTTCTTGCAGAAGTGACAGGTATCCAATGCTTTGTCTTTCTTCTACCTTTTGCCCTTGGTGGCTTTTTCTGTGGCTTCTTTGCCTTCCTCTTTCTCTTGCCCATTTTGCTAGCTTCAACAAGCATAGCTATAGGCTCATCATTTTTAATCATTTCTTCAGCTCTTTGCAACATATTGCTGAGCTCTTGTAAGCTGACATTCAGCTTATTCATGTTATAGTTCATGATGAACGGATTAAAGGAAGGAGGTAAAGAATTAGGGATAGCGTCTATCTGGGTTGCGAGGTCCAGCCCGGATTCAAGAGCCTCCAGTTCATTGATGTAACCATCATCCGAAGACAATGGTCATGAACTTGTTGGCCCTTGGACATTTGAGTGGTCATGAACTGCTTCAAGACCTTTTACCGAGTAGAACGATTCTGCTCTTCATACATTGTCCTCAGGTTGTCCAATATGTCCTTGGCAAGTTTGATCTGATCGAACCGCCTCTGTATTGGGTTGTCCAAGGAGGCGATGATGTAACACCGGACGCTCCAGGGCAGGATTCTTTGCCACTTTGTCCAGCTTTTCTGAAGCTAGGACCAGCATAAGGTTCCTGTACCAGTCGGCATAGTTTGGGCCCTTAAGCTTGTTGTCATCAAGAAGCTTTACAAAAGATCCATTTGCCATTTTCTAATAAAAGAGCAAACATCAGTCCACAACCTAATTTGATTCATGTTCATTTCATAGATATGGATTTTAATCTATGATCCATTTCCATTTATTCATCTCTGAGATTTCTCTCCTTTCACGGTGACAGAGACTACGGGTTGCCTCTAGAAATGTGGAAAATCACATAGGGTGCATGGAGCCAACTGTTTCAGCTGCATAACCCCACCACCTTTCTATGAAGGATCATATCCACTCATCATACGAGTTTTCCCTTTGGCCTCTGTCAGACAAGGTTCAGAGCCATTTTCAGGTAAACCTTTCTGTGCATTGAGTGCTTACCCATCATATTCGTGAAGGCCAAGGTACCGTGAGAGAGCTTCCATTTTCTGGTGAAGCCCCTCCCACATCGGTCTATGACGCCCCTATCATCTTGTGAAACACTCAGACAAGCCCAACAGCAAATGGATAGCCCATTTTCTGGTGCGTCTCCTCATTACTGAAGGACCCATCCTCATGCTAATGATGGAAGGCCTTTAGAGAGTTCATCGTATGAATCTCCCTATCACATGCACTCATATTAGCTGGAGGGAACAAATAATTATGCCCTAGTTTGATTTAGGTCAAACCAAAGTGGCTCCCATTGACTTTCATAAAGTCAGATTTCGGTGGGCCATAAATCGGCTAGGGTTCTGCACGTAACCTCTCGATGAGGTGTGGGGCCCACCACTGAGGGAGGTCATCCAATGACCAAAAGGGACACCATGGCAATGATGTGCATTCAGCCATGGTGTGCGCAAGAGCCATTGTCGAATGAGCATGGGCCAAGTACTTATGGCCCATGTACGCAGCACATCACACATCCATACATCTCATGCAATGATAAATTGATCCAATCAATTAATTATCTACAAGGCCCATTGGAAGCCCATTAAAATTCCATAATATTAACCATTAATATTATCTAGGTATATGGGCTGAATTAGGGTTACCCAGTTTGGCCCAAATAGCTTTATCCTTTAAAATGGGCTTTTAGTGGGAAATTAGGGCTGACTTTCAGCCTTGATTAAACCCTAGAATTGGTCCAAACAGTTTGAACCAATCTTGGTTCGAATGGGTCCAGGGTTTGATTTTTAATTAAATCCTTAATTCAAGAAAATAATCTAAAATTAAATAACTGATAAAAGAAAAACAATAATTAGTTAATCAGGGTTGTTCGCACACTCCATCCTGCAAAACAGCGGTTAGATCACAGATTGCAGTTTCTCAAACTACAAATCGCAGATAACTAATCTCCCATCTGCGAAATCTCCTTCTCTGCGCCGCCATCTTCGATCCAGAAATAAAATTAAATAGAAATCCTATTTCTATTAATTATTACATCAGATCGAATGCCTATACATTGAGTCTAAAAATAAAAAAAAATATTTATAGACCAAATGTAATAAATAAATTCAATAAACTACAAATCTTGCAGTTCTCCCTGCGCAAACCAAGATTTTGATCTCCCCTTGTACGAATAGCCCATAAATCATGAAAATTATAAAGAACTATTCTAAATAATAATCAGATTTATTAAAAATTAATTTCAGATTATCTGCCCATTTTTTTTGGGAACAAATTTCCCAAAACCCATATCTGCGCAAATTGGGTAGAACGCCTTGTCCCTATTTGCACAGGTTCAAATCTAAAACAGAATGGTTCAAGATTTGAACCATGGCTCTGATACCATTGAAGGGATAGGAAATCCATCATATGGATGCCCAAGATTACGGAATAAAGAGGGCGAATTTCAAAAATTTTTCTCTCCCTTCAACTGGGAATCGAATTCCCTATTTAGAAAATCATATTTTCAAGGATCATTCTTGAACCATAAACTGAACCAGATCTAAACCAAAAGGAGGAGAGAGAGATAATACCTGATACAGAGAAATAGTATCTCTCAATGGAGGTGTTCATGCCCAAGGTAGAAACCAAAATCTGCTCCCACTGAAGATGGCGCAGTGCAAGGTGGAGCAGAATCAACAATGTCCTTCCTAAGAACTTGATTCTTCCTAAGAATCACCTAGACAACTTGTGAATACAACTCCTACCAATCTTTTCTCCAAAAGATTGGAATCAAGATCCAATCTTGATTTCTCCCATGGAATGGAGATCGAACTGCAATAGGCAGCGGCTGCAGGAAGGAGGCGGCTAGAAAGAATTTGTAGGGTGCAAAATTCTCTCCTCTGTGATCTCAGCTCTGAAGATAAGACTTGAGTTAGTTGGATGTTGTATCTAAAGGCTGCCGCCCCCTCTTCCTTTTATAGACTTAAAGCGATCAGCTCCTAATCCCATTAGGAGTTGCTAACCCAAATCATATCTGGATTAGAAGTCCCTTTAAGATAAGGGATAATCCTTATCTTATCTAAAGATTAGATCAACCTGCTCCTAATCTAATTAGGAGGTTTCCAAATCTAAATCTCATTTAGATCTTAGGCTTTCTAAGTGGATAGGGTGTGGGCCCAATCCTATCAGCTGATCTTATCTCAGAATTCGCCCCTTAAAGACTAATCAAATTAGCCCAGTTCGAAATGGGCTTAAGGCCCATTTAGGTTTATGTATTCATTAAGCCTTCCAAACTGCTGCCCAGTTGGGCTTCATTGTATGGTATGGGACCCAAACATTGATCTACACATCAGCCACATGGGTTCAGCCCAACCTTTGTTACAAGGCTTGGCCGAATACATTGTTAAGGATAGTGCACCCCCTGAAACCCATCAGATGGGCTCTATGGGCCCAAGACTTACCCTAAGTGGTCCTTGGGCTAAGCCACCTTGTAACTCCTAGGGACTGTCGGCAGATGCAAGATTAGCCCATCAGGTATTATCCTCAATGGCCTTACACTTAACCTCTCAGCTCATAATGATCATACACTGCCCGAAAAGAGAGGACCTCTCCCTCGGCTGCAAGGAACAGTTTTGCACTCTCTAAAATATGGATCCCGGGAGTTAAAACCTTTTGCAAATCATTTTAAAACCATAATATATATACTTTTATATCTCATATAAAATATATTTTGCAAAACAAATCTCAATGATTGAAATCAGCTGCTGGCAATCTTGGTTTCCATCAGTGAGAGTGCATCCCCGATCATTACCTTTGTCCGACAAAGGGGCTGATCCTGTCACTATGATCACCCACTCAGATGAATTCTCAGACTGTCCCAACAAACCCAGATTTTGACCCCCGCTAAGGATCTCACTGATTGGTACATCAAAGACAGCCCAATCCAACACCTAGTGCAGTATCATAATCGAGTGTAGGGGTCGGGTGTAACTTTCCAGTTTTTCCCATCAATCTCCAAGGTCCAAGGCAATACTGGAAATCTGGTCCCGTTCAAAGATTTAATTAATCCCACACTGTATGTGCCCAGGGTCTCACCGTGGTAGATTAGACAAGCCACCCCAACCGACTTGGTGGCACCATAGTATCAGCCTTGTCAGGATAGGTCTCCCCAGACCGACCCACTGGCTGTGAACATTCTAAACTAACATGAGTCTCATTAAGTGTCCAGTTTAAGGGTATCACACAGAAACATACCAAGGGTACATGAATCAAATATGCGCTTTTATTCATTTACATTAAACTCATAAAGTACATCATTTTGATTGAAGCTAAGGGCATACAAAAATTGTCTAACAGTTTTCAGCCCTGATTTCCCACTTTTGGGTCAAGGGATTGATGTTTATTTGTGAGACTTAATTCGACCCACACCTGTAAGGCCCAGTTTTAAGATGTTAAAACTGCTTAAGCCCACTAACTATAGTAAAGCTATATGGGCTGAATTGCTTAATGCCATTCAGCCCATATACCGAGATGATATTAATCAGCAATATTATGGATTAAATTGGGCTTTACTGATATTAATTGATTGGATCAATTCTATCTTTGCATGTGATGTATGGATGTGTGGTGTGCGACGTTCATGGGCCATAAGTACTTGGCCCATGTTGATACAATAGTGGCTCTTGTGCACACCATGGTTGAATCCACATCATTGTCATGGTGTCCTTAAAGATCATTGGATGATTCCCCTTTGTGGTGGGCCCCACACCTCCTTGAAGAGGATCCGTGTAGAACCCTAGCCGTTTAGGACCCACCAAAATCTAGCTTTATGAAAGTTAGTGGGAGCCACTTTGGTTTGACCTAAATTAAAGTAGGGTGTAATAACTTTGTTCCCTCCTACAATATGAGTGCATGTGATAGGGAGATTCATATGATGAACTCTCTAAAGGCCTTCCATCATTAGCATGAAGACGGGTCCTTCAGTAATGAGGAAGCGCACCATAAAATTGGGCTATCCATTTGCTGCTGGATCTGTTGGAATGTTTCATAAGATGATTGGGGCGTCATAGACTGATGTGGAAGGGGCTTATCCTAAAATGGAAGACTATCTCATGGTACCTTGGCGTTCACGAATATGATGGGTGAGCACTTACTAGATAGAAAGGTGTAACCTAAAATGGCAATGAACCTTGTCTGATAGAGGCCAAAGGGAAAGCTCATACGATGAGCGGATATGATCCTTCACAGAAAGGTTTATGAAAGGTGAAGGATATGATCCTTCATAGAGGCCATGGGTGAGCACTCGCTCCATGCACCCTATGTGATTTGCCACATTTCCAGAGACAATTCGTAGTCTCCATCTTTGAGATGGGAGGGAAATTTTGGACATGAACAAACGGAGATGGAACATAGATTAAAAGCCATATCTATGTAGATAACATGAATCAAATTAGGTTGTGGACTAATATTTGCTTTTTATCAGAAATGGCAAACAGACAATTTGCAAAGTTGTTGGATGACAACAAACTTAAAGGTCCAAACTATGCTAACTGGTACTATAACCTTATGCTTGTCCTAACTTTTGAGAAGTAGGACAAGGTGGCTAAAAACCCTACCCCGAAGCATCCGGGAAATAGGACTTCTGAGGCCCATAGGAGGGACTACCAAGAGTGGTAAGAGAGAAATTCCTTGGTCCGGTGCTATATCATTGCATCCCTAGACAATCCAATACATAGGCGGTTCGATCAGATGGAGCTAGCCAAGGACATATTGGACAGTCTAAAGACAATGTACGAAGAGCAAAACCCTTCTACTCGGCAAAAGGTCTTGAAACAGTTCATGACCATGCAAATGTCCAAGGGCTAGTAGGTTCATGACCATTGTCTTCGGATGATGGGCTATATCAATGAACTTAAGGCTCTTGGATCCGGGCTGGACCATGTCACTAAGGTAGATGCCATCCTGAATTCATTGCCTCCTTCCTTCAATCCGTTCATCATGAATTACAACATGAACAAGCTGAATGTCAGCATTCAGGAACTCAACAATATGTTGCAGAGGGCCAAAAAACTGATTAAGAAGGATGAGCATCTCGCTATGCTTGTTGAAGCTAGCAAGTCAGGCAAGAAAAAGAGGAAGGCAAAGAAGAAGCCCCAGAAGAAAGCCACGAAGTCCAAGAAGTAGAAGAAGGACAGAGCATCAAATGCTTGTCACTTTTGCAAATAGATCAGTCACTGGAAGAGGAACTATCCTCAATACCTGGAATCCAAGAAAGGTAATTATGAATCTTATGTCATAGAAACCAATTTATTGGTTACTTCTGCTTCCTGGTGTATTGACTCCGGTGGATCAACTCATGCATGTAACTCACTGCAGGGGTTCAAGATAAGCAGAAGACTAAGTGACAGAGAAGTAACTCTTTACTTGGGGACTTCTGCAAGTGTTGCAGCTATGACTATAGGAACCATAGAGTAATTTTTCAGAGAAGAATCAATTGTACTGAAAGATTGTCTTTATGTACAAAATTTAAGAAGAAATTTAATTTCTGTTTGAAAATTGTGTGCAGATGGATATTCTATTCTTTTTGGTAATACGATTACTATTAAAAGAAATAACAAATTCATCACATACAAAGAACTTGAGAATGGTCTCTATGTTCTCCATCATTCTCTAGAAACTAACGTAGCCAAAACTACGTCGGTTGATATCCCCAAGAAAAGAACCCATGATATAGTTAATCCCATATGCCTGTGGCATTACCGACTTGGCCATATTAATATAGATCATATCACAAGGTTGGTAAATGATGGTCCTTTGGATTTTCTAACTGTACATGAACTTTCCACTTGTGAACCTTGCCTTCAGGGTAAGATGACGAAACAACCATTTAACGGTAAGCCTGAAAGATATACAGGCATGCTTGACCTCATACATACTAATGTATGTGGTCCCCTGAGTGTTAGGACTCGTAACCAGTACGTGTATTTTATTACATTCACTGATGATTATTCTTGGTAATGTTACGTGTATCTAATGAGACATAAGTCTGAATCCTTAGAAAAGTTCAGAGAGTTCAGACAAGAGGTCAAGAAATAGTTAGGGAGAGAATTTAAGACCCTTTGATCGGATCGAGGTGGTGAGTATCTCTCTGATGAATTCAGGGACTACTTAAAGGCCAACGGGATAGTATCACAGTTAGCTCCTTCTGCTACACCACAGCTAAACGGTGTTTCAGAGAGGAGGAATTTGACCTTATTGGATATGGTCCAGTCACTTCTCGTGCACTCAGAGTTGCCCATATCCTTTTGGGGTTTCACATTGGAGACTATGATATACGTAATGAACCGGGTTCCAACCAAATCAGTTTCGAACACTCCATATGAACTTTGGACTGGAAAGAAACCAAGTGTAAGACACTTGAAGATTTGCGGTTGTCTAGCACATGTTAAAAGAATAAGTGCGGACAAATTGGAATCCAAGACAGCCGTTGCCTATACGTAGGCTACCGCAAGGGATCTGTGGGCTACCTATTCTATGATTCAGGAGAACAGAAGGTGTTCTATAGCTGAAATGCCCATTTCTTGGAGGATGATTACATCCTGAACAATCATCGTCAGGAGGTTATTCTTGATGAGGAGAGCTCAGGGGTAGTGGGAGGTGTCCCACAAGTTCCAAGTAGTGACCAACCTAGAAGATCTACTCGGGTTTCAAGCCTCCAGTCCATTTTGGCTATGACTAGGATAGTTACCTGGTGGAAGCTATGACTTGTGAGGAGGATCCCGTGACATATATGGAAGCTATGTTGGACATAGATTCCTTAAAAGTGGGTAGATGCCATGAGAGCTGAGATAGACTCAATAGGAGACCAATGGAGTCTGGACTTTAGTAGATCCGCCCCCCGGTTAAGCAATTGGTTGCAAATGGATCTATAAGAGGAAGAAGGGCCCTGATGGTAAGGTTGAGACCTATAATGTTCGTCTGGTGGCAAAAGGGTATACTCAGAAAGAGGGCATCGATTATGAGGATACATTTTTTCTGGTGGCCATGCTTAAATCTATTAGGATCCTGCTAACTGTAGCTGCATACCATGATTACGAGATTTGTCAAAGGGACGTCAAAACTGCGTTCCTGAATGGAGATCTTAGTGAAAATATCTACATGCAGTAAACGCAAGGTTTCATAGTTGCAGGTCCGGAATACATGGTATGTAAATTAAATAGATCCATATATGGACTTAAGCAAGATTCTAGGAGTTGGAACATTCGACTTGACTATACTGTCAAAAAGTTTGACTTTGAGCAGAATCCGAAAGAACCTTGTATTTACAGGAAATCCAATGGGGATAAGGTTATGTTCTTGCTTCTATATGTAGATGACATTCTACTCATTGGGAATGATGTAGGAATGTTGGCTACGGTGAAAATATGACTTTCATAGCAATTCTCCATGAAAGATCTTGGAGAAGCCTCCTATATACTAGGTCTTCGACTCTATAGAGATAGATCGAAGAGGATAATAGGATTATCCTAATTTGCTTACATTGACAAAATAGTCAAGAGCATGGAGAAATCCAAGAAAGGAAATGTTCCTTTCGGGCACGGAGTCACTCTCTCCAAGGGGATGTCTCCCAAGTCTCTTGAGGAGATTGAGGGCATGAAGAACGTTCCCTATGCCTCAGCCATAAGAAGCATCATGTATGCCATGTTGTGCACTCGTCTTGACATTGCTCAGGCAGTGAGTGTGGTAAGCAAATTCCACGCCAACATAGGGTAGGAGCACTGGATTGCTGTGAAAAATATACTTAAGTACCTTCAAAGGACAAAAGAGTTTTGTTTGGTATTCGATGATAGCTCACTACAGATCTAAGGGTATACTGATGCCGACTTCCAGCCAGATCTAAGGGTATACTAATGTTTTCACTATTGTGAAAATATCTGGGTATGTTTTCATGATAGGATCATGTGTTGTTTGTTGGAAAAGTAGCAAATAGGGGTCCACTGCAGATTCCACAACTGAAGCTGAATACATTGCCACAAGTGAAGCTGCCAAAGAAGCTGTATGGATGAAGAAGTTCATTCATGAATTGGGAGTAGTTCCATCCAACACATCACCCATTCCATTGTTGTATGACAACAATGGAGCTATTGCTCAGGCTAAAGAGCCACGAGCCCACTCGAAGTCAAAGCACATCGAGAGGAAGTCCCATGTACTGTCGGAGATAGTTAGAAGAGGGGACGTCCTGATTCAGAAGGTAGTATTAGCGGAGAATGTAGCACACCCATTGATTAAGCCATTGACACAGAAAGTGTTTGAAAAACACCTGAACCTAAGTGCAAGTGGGAGTTGTTAGACAGTGTATGCCCTTAGCTCCAATGGGAATGATGTACATTATGACATTTACTGTAAATGAATAAGGTACATATTTGATCCATGTTATTGTGGTATGTTTCTATGTAATACCCTTAAACTGGACACATATGAGACTCGTATTAGTTTAGAATGTTCACAGCCATTGGGTAAGTCTGGGGAGATTTATCCTACCAAGGCTAACACTAATGTGCCACCAAGGCTAACACTGATGGGAAAAACTGGAATGTTACACCTGACCCCTAGACTCGATTATGATACTGCACTAGGTGTCGGATTGGGCTATCATTGATATGCCAATCAGTGAGATCCTTAGAGGGGGTCAAAATCTGAGTATGTTGGGATAGTCCGAGAATTCATCTGAGTAGGTGATCATCGTGACAGGATCAACCCCTTTTGTCAGACAAAGGTAATGATCGGGGATGCACTCTCTGTGATGGAAATCAAAGCTGCCGACAAATGATTTAAATCATTGCAATTTGTTTTTTGCAAAATATATTTATATAAAGATATACATATATATTACAGTTTCAAAATGTTTGCAAAATGTTTTAATTCCCGGCATCCATGTGAGTAGAGAGTGCAGCATTGTTCCTTGTAGCCGAGGGAGAGGTCCTCTCTTGTCGAGCAGTGTTTGATTATTATGGGCTGAGAGGTTAAGTGTAAGACCTTTGAGGGTAATACCTGATGGGTTAATCTTGCATCTGCCCACAGTCCCTGGGTGTTACAAGGTGGCTTGGGCCTGGGACCACTTAGTGTAAGTGTTGGGCCCATTAAGAGCCCATGGTGATGGGCTCAGGGGTTCACTACCCATAACAGTGAATTCGGCCAGGCCTTGTAATAGAGGCTAGGCTGAACCCATGTGGCTGATGTGTAGATCAATGTTTCGGTCCCATGCCATACAAGGAAACCCAACTGGGCAGTAGTTTAGAAGTCACATAGACTTAATGGGCCTAAAGCCCAATTCAAACTAATCTAATTTGATTAGTTAAAGAAGGGGGCGGATCTGGGATATGGATCAGTAGATAGGATAGGAAGTTATCCCTATGCACTCAGAGAGTCCAGATCCAAATACAGATTTGGATTTGGAAACTCCTAATAAGATTAGGAGGGCTGATCTAATCTGCAGATAAGATAAGGGATTATCCTTATCTCTTAAAGAGAAGTCCTGATCCAAATACAAACTTGGATTAGGAAACTCCTAATGAGATTAGGAGCTGAGGGAGAGGTCCTCTCTTGTCGGGCAGTGTGTGATCATTATGGGCTGAGAGGTTAAGTGTAAGACCATTGAGCATAATACCTGATGGGTTAATCTTGCATCATTAGACAGTTTTGTATGCCCTTAGCTTCAATCAAAATGATGTACTTTATGAGTTTATTATAAATGAATAAAAGTGCATATTTGATTCATTTTCCCTTGGTATGTTTCTGTGTAATACCCTTAAACTGGACACTTAATGAGATTCGTGTTAGTTTAAATGCTCACAGCTAGTGGGTCGGTCTGGGGAGACCTATCTTGACAAGGCTGACACTGTGGTGCCACCAAGTCGGTTGGGGTGGCTTGTCTCAATTACCGGGGTGAGATCCTAGGCACTCACAGTGTGGGATTAATTGAATCTTTGAACTGGACCAGATTTCCAGTATTGCCCTGGACCTTGGAGATTGATGGGCAAAACTGGAAAGTTACACCCAACCCCTAGACTCGATTATGATACTGCACTAGGTGTCGGATTGGACTATCTTTGATGTACCAATTAGTGAGATCCTTAGCAGGGGTCAAAACCTGGGTATGTTGGGACAGTCTGAGAATTCATCTGAGTGGGTGATCATAGTGACAGGATCAACCCCTTTGTCGGACAAAGGTAATGATTGGGGATGTACTCTCACTGATGGAAACCAAGACAGCTGGCAGCCAATTTCAATCGTTGAGATTTGTTTTGCAAAATATATTTTATATAAGATATAAAAGTATATATATTATGGTTTTGAAATGTTTGCAAAAAGGTTTTAATTCCCAGGATGCATATTTGAGAGAGTGCAACACTGTTCCTTGCAACCGAGGGAGAGGTCCTCTCTTGTCGGGCAGTGTATGATCATTATGGGCTGAGAGGTTAAGTGTAAGGCCATTGAGGATAATACCTGATGGGATAATCTTGCATTGGCCCACAGTCTTTGGGTGCTACAAGGTGGCTTGGCCCAGGGACCACTTAGGGTAAGTGTTGGGCCCATAGAGCCCATCTGATGGGTTTCAGGGGGTGCACTGTCCATAACAGTGTATTCGGCCAGGCCTTGTAACAAAGGCTGGGCTGAACCCATGTGGCTGATGTGTAGATCAATGTTTGGGTCCCACACCATACAATGAAGCCCAACTGGGCAGTAGTTTGGAAGGCTTAATGAATACATAACCCTTAATGGGCCTTAAGCCCATTTTGAACTGGGCTAATTTATTAGTCTTTAAGGGGCAAATTCTAAGCTAAGATTAGCTGATAGGATTGGGCCCACACCCTATCCACTCAGAGAGGCCAAGATCTAAATGAGATTTAGATTTTGGAAACTTCCTATTTAGATTAGGAGCTGGCTTATCTAATCTACAGATAAGATAAGGATTATCCCTTATCTTAAAGGGACTTCTAATCCAAATATGATTTGGGTTAGCAACTCCTAATGGAATTAGGAGCTGATCCCTTTAAGTCTATAAAAGGAAGAGGGGGCGGCAGCCTTTAGACATCCAACACAATCACCAGCATCAATCTTGTCTTCAGAGCTGAGATCACAGAATGGAGAATTCTGCACCCTGCAAATACTCTCTAGCCGCCTCCTTCCTGCAGCCACCGCCTATAGCAGTTTGATCTCCATTGCTTGGGAGAAATCAAGATTGGATCTTGATTCCAATCTTTTGGAAAAAAGATTGGTGAGAGTTGTATTCACAAGCCGTCAAAGTGATTCTTTGGAAGGATCAAATTCTTGGGAAGAACACTACTGATTCTGCTCCACCCTGCACTGCGCCATCTTCAGTGGGAGCAGATTTTGGATCCTACCTTGGAAGTGAATACCTCCATTGAGAGATATTGTTTCTCTGTATTAGGTATTATCTCTCTCTCCTCCTTTTGGTTCAGTTTATGGTTCAAGAATGATTCTTGAAAATACTATTTTCTAAATAGGGAATTCGATTCCCAATTGAAGGGAAAGAAAAAATTTTGAAATTTGCCCCCTTTATTCCACAATCTTGGGCATCCATATGATGGATTTTCTATCCCTTCATGCATCTGCCCATAGTCCTTGGGTGATACAAGGTGGCTTGGCCCAGGGACCACTTTTGGAAAGTGTTGGGCCCATAGAGCCCATCAGATGGGTTTCGGGGGTGCACTGTCCATAACAGTGTATTTGGCCAGACTTGTAACAAAGGCTGGGCTGAACCCATGTGGCTGGTGCGTAGTTCAATGTTTTGGTCCCACACCATACAAGGAAGCCCAACTGGGCAGCAGTTTGGAAGGCTAAGTGAGTACATAACCTTAAATGGGCCTTAAGCTCATTTCGAACTGGGCAGATTTGATTAGTCAATTAAAAAGAGGCAAATTCTAAGATGGACCAGCTGATAGGATTGGGCCTAGACCCTATCCTCCTAATTAAATTAGGAGATGGCTGGTCTGATCTGTAGTAAGATAAGGGTTATCCCTTATCACTTAAAGGGACTTCTAATCCAAATATGAATTGGATTAGCAACTCCTAATGGGATTAGGAGCTGATCCCTTTAAGATTATAAAAGGAGGAGGGGGCGGCAGCCTTTAGACATGCAATCCAAAAACTTTTGTCTTCAGAGCTGAAATCACAAGAAGAGAGAATTCTGCACCATGCGAATACTCTCTTGTCGCCTCCTTCCTACGGCCGCCACCTCCAGTAGTTCGATCTCCTACTCTCTACAAGAGTAATCAAGATTTGATCTTGATACCAGTCTTTTGGGGAAAAGATTGATTGGAGCTATATTCACAAGCCACTAAGTTGATTCTTGCGAAGGGTCAAGTTCTTTTGGAAGAACATTACTGATTCTGCTCCATCCTACACTGTGCCATCTTCAGTGGGAGTAGATTTTGGATCCTTCCTTGGGCGTGAACACCTCCATTGGGAGATACTATTTCTCTGTATCAGGTACATCCTCCCTCTTACTCCTTTTGGTTCAGATCTGGTTTGGTTAATGATTCAAGATTGATTCTTGAAAAATATGTTTTTTCTAAAATAGGGAATTTGATTCCCTGCAAAGATGGTGGAAATTTTTTAAATTCGCCCAGTCCATTCCGCAAGATTTGGGCATCCATGGGATAGATATCCCCTCCTTCAGTGGTATCAGAGCCATGGTTCAAATCTTGAACCAATTTGTTTCAGATCTAAACTTGCGCAAATGGGTAGAAGGTGTTCTATCCGATTTGCACAGATATGGGTTTTGGGAAATTTGTTCCCAAAATTGATGGGCAAATAATCTAAAATTAATTTTATATAAATCTGATTATTGTTTAGAATAGTTCTTTATGATTTTCTTGATTTATGGGCTGTTCATACAAGAGGAGATCGAATTCTTGGTTTGCGCAGGGAACCTGCAAGATTTACAGTTTCTTGATTTATTCATTACATTTGGTCTGTAAATAATTTTTTTTTAGACTGAATGTATAGGTATTCAATCTGATGTAATCATTAATAGAAATAGGATTTTTATTTATTTTATTTTTGGATCGAAGATGGCGGCGCAGAAAGGGAGATTTCACAGAGAAGAAGATTTCGCAGATGGGAGAAATACAATCTGCGATTTGTAGTTTATGAAACCGGAAACTATGATCTAACCTCTGTTTTGCAGGATGGATTGTGCGAACAGCCCTATTTGACTAATTCTTGATTTTCTTTTATCAGTATTTAATTTCAAATTATTTTCTTGTATTAAAGATTTAATTAAAGATCAAACCCAAGAACCATTCGAACCAAGTTTGGTTCAAACTGTTTGGACCAAATCTAGGGTTTAATCAAGGCTAAAAGTCAGCCTTAATTTTCCCACTAATGGGCATGAGGATTGATATTTAATTAAATGTTTAATTCAGCACAACTTGTAAAGGCCCAGTTTTAAATAGTTAAAACTACTAAAAGCCCACTTAAAGCTATATGGGCTGAACCATTCGACCCATATACATAGATAAAATTAATGGTTAATGTTATGGATTTAAAATGGGCTTCAAATGGACCTTACAGATGATTAATTGATTGGATAATTTATCCCTACATGAGATGTATGAATGTGTGATGTGTTACGTACATGGAGCATAAGTGCTTGGCCCATGCTTAATCGACAGTGGCTCTTGCGCACACCATGGTTGAATGCACATCATTGCCATGGTGCCCCTTTTGGTCATTGGATGGCCTTCCCCAGTGGTGGACCCCACACCTCATCAAGAGGTTACGTGCGGAACCCTAGCCGATTAAGGCCCACCGAAATCTGACTTTATGAAAGTAGTGGGAGCCACTTTGGTTTGACCTAAATCAAACTAGGGCGTAATAACTGTTCCCTCCAGCTGAAATGAGTGCATGTGATAGGGAGATTCATATGATGAACTCTCTAAAGGTCTTCCATCATTAGCATGAGGATAGATCCTTCAGTAATGAGGAAACGCATCAGAAATGGGCTATCCATTTGCTATTGGGCTTGTCTGAATGTTTCATAAGATGATAGGGGCGTCATAGACCGATGTGGGAGGGGCTTCACCATCAAATGGGAACTCTCCCACGGTACCTTGGCATTCACGAATATGATGGGTAAGCACTCATTGGACAGAAAGGTTTACCTAAAAATGGCTCTGAACCTTGTCTGATAGAGGCCAAAGGGAAAACTCATATGATGAGTGGATATGATCTTTCATAGAAAGGTGGTGGGGTTATGCAGCTGAAACAGTTGGCTCCATGCACCCTATGTGATTTCCCACATTTTCAATGAGGAAAATCACAGAGATGAATAAATGGAAATGGATCATAGATTAAAATCCATATCTATGTAATGAACATGAATCAAATTAGGTTGTGGACTGATGTTTGCTCTTTTATCAGAAAATGGAAAACGGATCATTTGCAAAGCTTCTTGATGACAACAAGCTTAAGGGCCCAAACAAAGCTGACTGGTATAAGAACCTTATGCTGGTCCTAGCTTTTGAAAAGCTAGACAAAGTGGCAAAGAATCCTACCCCGGAGCATCCGGGCAATAGGGCTTCTGAGGCCCGAAGGAGAGACTATCAGGAATGGGAGGAGAAAAACTCCCTTGCCCAGTGTTCCATCATTGCCTCCTTGGACAACCCAATACAGAAGCAGTTCGATAAGATCGAACTAGCCAAGGACATATTGGACAGTCTCAGGATGATGTATGAAGAGCAGAATCGTTCTACTCGACAAAAGGTCTTGAAACAGTTCATGACTGCACAAATGACCAAGGGCCAACAAGTTCATGACCATTGTCTTCGGATGATGGGATACATCAATGAACTGGAGGCTCTTGGATCTGGGCTAGACCTTGCGACCGAGATAGATGCTATCCTTAATTCTTTGCCTCCTTCCTTTAATCCATTCATTATGAACTATAATATGAACAAGCTGAATGTCAGCTTACAAGAGCTCAGCAATATGTTGCAAAGAGCTGAAAAATTGATTAGAAAGGATGAGCTTGTAGCCATGCATGTTGAAGCTAGCAAGACAGGCAAGAGAAAGAGGAAGGCAAAGAAGCCTCAGAAGAAAGCCACTAAGGGTAAGAAGAAGAAGAAAGACAAAGCATCAGATGCCTGCCACTTCTACAAGAAGACCGACCACTAGAAAAGGAACTGTCCTGCCTACCAGGAATACAAGAAAAGTAGTATCAAAACTTGTGTTATAGAAACCAATCTGTTGGTAGCTTCTGCGTCTTGGTGTATTGACTCCGGGGCTTCAACTCATGTGTGTAACTCACTGCAGAGGTTCAAAGTAAGCAGAAGGCTGAGTGAAGGAGAAGTCACACTCTACTTGGGGACTACTACAACTGTTGCAGCCGCGGCCATAGGAACCGTGGAGTTACTTTTTAGAGAAGGAACAATTATACTGAAAGATTCTCTTTATGTACAAAATTTAAGGACAATTTTGATTTCTATCACAAAACTGTGTGCAGATGTTTATTCTGTCTTCTTTAGTAATACGATTACTATTAAAAGAAATAATAGATTCATCGCATACGGGGAACTGGAGAATGGTCTCTATGTTCTACATCCTTTTCTAGAAACTAACATAATTGAAACTATGTCGGTTGAAATCCCCAAGAAGAGAGCCCGTGATACAGTTAATCCCACGTGTCGGTGGCATTACCGACTTGGCCACATCGGTGTTGACCAAATCACTAGGTTGGTAAAAGATGGTCCTTTGGATTTTCTAACTGTAGAAGATCTTCCCACCTATGAGCCTTGGTTACAAGGCAAGATGACGAAATGACCTTTTAACGGTAAGCCTGAAAGATGTACAGGCACACTTGACCTAATACATACTGATGTATGTGGTCCCCTGAGTGTTAGGACACGGAATCAACACGTATATTTCATTACCTTCACAGATGATTTTTCATGATATGGTTACGTGTATCTAATGAGACACAAGTCTGAATCCTTTGAAAAGTTCAAAGAGTTTAGACAAGAGGTCGAGAACTAGTTAGGGAGAGAAATTAAAGCCCTTTGATCAGATCGAGGTGGTGAGTATCCCTCTGACGAATTCATGGACTACTTAAAGGAAAATGAGATAGTATCACAATTAGCTCCTCCTGCTACACCTCAACTTAATGGTGTTTCAGAGAGGAGGAATATGACCTTATAAGATATGGTCCGGTCGCTTCTCATACACTCAGAGTTACCCACATCCTTTTGGGGTTACGCGTTAGAGACTATGACTTACGTGCTGAATCGAGTTCCAACCAAATCGGTTCTGAATACTCCATATGAACTTAGGACCGGAAAGAAACCAAGTGTCAGACACTTGAAGATTTGGGGTTGTCTAGCACACGTTAAAAGAATGAGTGCAGACAAGTTGGAATCCAAGACAAGTTGTTGCCTGTTTATAGGATAGCCAAAAGGCTCTGTAGGTTACCTATTCTATGACCCAAGTGAGCAGAAAGTGTTCTGTAGTCGAAATGCACAATTCTTGGAAACCGATTTCATCCTGCACACCCATCATCAGGAAGTTGTTCTTGATGAGGAGAGCTCAGGAGCAGTGGGAGATGTCCCACAAGTTCTAGGTAGTGACCAACCTAGAAGATCCACTCTGGCATCTAGGCTGCCAGTTCGTTATGGTTATGACCAGGATAGTTACCTGGTGGAAACTTGACTAGTGAGGAGGATCCCGTGACTTATGCAGAAGCTATGTTGGACATAAATTCCCGGGAAGTGGATGGAGGCCATGAGAGCAGAGATGGACTCAATGGAGACCAATGGAGTCTGGATTTTAGTAGATCCACCCTTCAGGCTAAAAGAAATCGGTTGCAAATGGATCTACAAGAGGAAGAAGGGCCCTGATGGTAGGGTTGAGACCTTCAATGCTCGTCTGGTGGTGAAAGGGTACACTCAGAAAGAGGGCATCGATTATGAGGAAACCTTTTTGCCTGTGGCCATTCTTAAATCCATTAGGATCCTGCTAGCTATAGCAGCATACCATGATTATGAGATTTGGCAGAAGTATGTCAAAACTACTTTCCTGATTGGAGATCTTACTGAAGATATCTATATGTAGCAACCGCAAGGCTTCATTGCTGCAGGTTAGGAAAACATGGTATGTAAACTTAATAGATCCATTTATGGACTTAAGCAAGTATCTAGAAGTTGGAACATCCGTTTTGACTCTATTGTCAAATCGTTTGACTTCGAGCAGAATTTGGATGAACCCTGTGTCTATAGGAAGTACAGTGGAGATAAGGTTACCTTCTTGGTTCTGTATGTAGATGACATTCTACTCATTGGGAATGATGTAGGAATGTTAACTACGGCGAAAATATAGCTTTCACAACAATTCTCCATGAAAGATCTTGGAGAAGCCTCATATATAATGGGTCTTCAACTCTAAAGAGATAGATCAAAGCGGATAATAGGATTATCCCAATCTACTTACATTGACAAAATAGTCAAAAGATACAACATGGAAAACTCCAAAAAAGGAAATGTTCCTTTCAAGCATGGAATCACTCTCTCCAAGAAGATGTCTCCCAAGAATTCTGAGGAGATTGATGGCATGAAAGACATTCCCTATGCCTCTGTCGTAGGAAGCATCATGTATGCCATGCTGTGCACTCATCCTGACTTTGCTCAGGTAGTGAGTGTAGTAAGATTTCAGGCCAACCCAGGGCAGGAGCACTGGACTGCTTTGAAAAACATACTCAAGTACCTTCGAAGGACAAAAGAGTTTTGTCTAGTATTTGATGGTAGCTCACTACAGATCCAAGGGTATACAGATGTCGATTTCCAGTCGGATCTAGATTATAGAAAGTCTACATCTAGATATGTTTTCACGATAGGATCGTGTGCTATTTGCTGGAAAAGCAACAAACAGGGGTCCACTGCAAACTCCACGACTGAGGCCGAGTACATTGCCGCAAGTGAGGCTGCCAAAGAAGCCGTGTGGATGAAAAAGTTCGTTCACGAGTTGGGAGTAGTTTCGTCCAACACATCACCCATCCCATTGTTGTGTGACAACAATGGAGCCATTGCTCAGGCTAAGGAGCCACGAGCCCACTCGAAGTGGAAGCACATCGAGAGGAAGTATCACGTACTGTAGGAGATTTTTGGTAGAGGGGATGTCTTGATTCAGAAGGTAGCGTCAGCAGAAAATGTAGCAGACCCATTGACAAAGCCACTATCACAAAGAGTGTTTGAAAAACACATGAAAAGCATGAGACTCTGGCTTGTACCTGATTGGACCTAAGTGCAAGTGGGAGGTGTTAGACAGTTTTGTATGCCCTTAGCTCCAATCAAAATGATGTACTTTATGAGTTGATTATAAATGAATAAAAGTGCATATTTGATTCATGTTCTCTTAATATGTTTCTGTGTAATACCCTTAAACTGGACACTTAATGAGACTTGTGTTAGTTTAGAATGTTCACAGCCAGTGGGTCGGTCTGGGGAGACCTATCCTGACAAGGTTGACACTGTGGTGCCACCAAGTCATTTGGGGTGGCCTGTCTCAGCTGCCAAGGTGAAACCTAGGCACATATAGTGTAGGATTAATTGAATCTTTGATCTGGACCAGATTTCCAGTATTGCCCTGGACCTTGGAGATTGATGGGCAAAATTGGAAAATTACACCCGACCCATACACTCGATTATGATACTGCACTAGGTGTCGGATTGGGTTGTCTTTGATATACCAATTAGTGAGATCCTTAGCGGGGGTCAACACCTAGGTATGTTGGGATAGTCTGAGAATTCATCTGAGTGGGTGATCATAGTGACAGGATCAGCCCCTTTGTCAGACAAAGGTAATGATTGGGGATGCACTCTCACTGATGGAAACCAAGACTGTCGGCAGCTGATTTCAATCGTTGAGATTTGTTTTGCAAAATATATTTTATATGAGATATAAAAGTATATATATTATGGTTTTGAAATGATTTGCAAAAGGTTTTAATTCACAGGATCCATATAAGTAGAGAGTGCAACATTGTTCCTTGCAGCCGAGGGAGAGGTCCTCTCTTGTCAGAAAGTGTGTGATCATTATGGGCTGAGAGGTTAAGTGTAAGACCATTGAGAATAATACCTGATGGGCTAATTTTGCATCTGCCCATAGTCCCTGGGTGTTACAAGGTGGTTTGTCTCAGGGACCACTTAGGGTAAGTGTTGGGCCCATAGAGCCCATAAGATGGGTTTCGGGGGTGCACTGTCCATAACAATGTATTCGGCCAGGCCTTGTTACAAAGGCTGGCCTGAACCCATGTGGCTGATGTGTAGATCAATGTTTGGGTCCCATGCCATACAAGGAAGCCCAACTGGGAAGCAGTTTGGAAGGCTAAGTGAGTTCATATCCTTAAAGGGGCCTTAAGCCCATTTCGAACTGGGCTTATTTGATCGGTCAATTAAATCTGAGATGGATCAGCTAATAGGATTGGGCCTAGACCCTATCCACTTAGAGAGTCCAAGATCTAAATAAGATTTAGATCTGGAAACCTCCTAATTAGATTAGGAGATGGCTGATCTGATCTACAGATAAGATAAGGGTTATCTCTTATCACTTAAAGGAACTTCTAATCCAAATATGATTTGGATTGGCAAATCCTAATGGGATTAGGAGCTGATCCCTTTAAGATTATAAAAGGAGGAGGGGGTGGCATCCTTTAGACCTGCAACCCAAAAACTCTCATCTTCAGAGCTGAAATCACAGGAAGAGAGAATTCTACACCCTATGAATACTCTCTTGCCGCTTCTTTCCTATAGCCGCCACCTCTAGTAATTCAATCTCCTACTCTCTATAGGATTAATCAAGATTTGATCTTGATACCAGTCTTTTGGGGAAAAGATTGATTGGAGCTGTATTCACAAGCCATCAAGTTGATTCTTGCGAAGGGTCAAGTTCTTTTGGAAGAGCATTGTTGATTCTGCTCCATCCTACATTGCGCCATTTTCAATGGGAGCAGATTTTGGATCCTTCCTTGGGCGTGAACACCTCCATTGGGAGATACTGTTTCTCTGTATCAAGTACATCCTCCCTCTTACTCCTTTTGGTTCAGATCTAGTTTGGTTAATGGTTCAAGTTTGATCCTAGAGAAATATGTTTTTTGTAAAATAGGGAATTCGATTCCCTACAAAGATGGGAGAAATTTTTGAAATTCGCCCAGTCCATTCTACAACATTTGGGTGTCCATGTGATGGCTATCCCCTCCTTTAGGGACCACATACATCAGTATGTATAAGGTCAAGTTTGCTTGTACATATTTTAGGCTTACCGTTAAATGGCCATTTCGTCATCTTGCCTTGCAAGCAAGGCTCACAAGTGGGAAGATCTTCTACAATTAAAATATCCAAAGGACCATCCTTTACCAGCCTTGTGATTTGGTCAACACCGATGTGGCCAAGTCGGTAATGCCACAGACACGTAGGATTAACTGTATCACAGGCTCTCTTCTTGGGGATTTCAGCCGACGTAGTTTCGGTTATGTTAGTTTCTAGAGAAGGATGTAGAACATAGAGACCATTGTCCAATTCCCCGTATGCGATGAATCTGTTATTTCTTTTAATAGTAATCGTATTACTAAAGAAGACAGAATAACTATCTGCACACAGTTTTGAGACAGAAATCAAATTTCTTCTTAAATTTTGTACATGAAGACAATCTTTCAGTACAATTGTTCCCTCTCTAAAAAATAACTCCACGGTTCCTATGGTCGTGGCTGCAACAATTGCAGTAGTCCCCAAGTAGAGTGTGACTTCTCCTTCACTCAGCCTTTTGCTTACCTTGAACCCCTACAGTGAGTTACACGCATGAGTTGTACCCCCGAAGTCAATACACCAGGACATAGAAGCTACCAATAAGTTGGTTTCTATAACACAAGTTTTGAGATTACCTTTCTTAGATTCCAGGTAGGCAGGACAGTTCCTTTTCTAGTGGCCTGCCTTCTTGCAAAAATGACAGGCATCTGATGCCTTGTCCTTCTTCTGTTTCTTGGGTTTGGCAGCTTTCTTCTGGGGCTTTCTCTTTGCCTTCCTTTTCTTGCCCGATTTTCCAATTTCAACAAGCATGGCAATGGGCTCATCCTTTTTAATCAATTCTTTGGCCCTCTACAACATATTGCTGAGTTCCTGCAAGCTAACGTTCAGCTTGTTCATGTTGTAGTTCATGATGAATGGATTAAAGGGTGGATGCAGAGAGTTAAGAATAGCATCAATCTGTGTTACCAGATCCAGCCCGGATCCAAGAGCCTCCAGTTCGTTGATATAGCCCATCATCCGGAGACAATGGTCATAAACTTGTTGGCCCTTGGACATCTGCGTGGTCATGAACTGTTTCAAGACCTTTTGCCGAGTAGAACGATTCTACTTTTCGTACATTGTCTTTAGACTATCCAATACGTCCTTAGCAAGTTTGATCTGATCAAACTGCCTCTGAATTGGATTGTCTAAAGAGGCAATGATATAGCAACGGGCAAGGGAGTTTTTCTCCTCCCATTCTAGGTATTCTCTTCTCCGGGCCTCGGAAGCCCTATCTCCCGGACAATCCAGGGTAGGATTCTTGGCTACCTTATCCAACTTTTTAGAGGTTAAGACCAACATATGGTTCCTGTACCAGTCGGCATAGTTTGGGCCTTTTAGCTCATTGTCGTCAAGCAACTTTGCAAATTGTCCATTTGCCATTTTCTAATAAAAGAGCAAACATCAGCCCACAACCTAATTTGATTCAAGTTCATTTCATAGATATGGATTTTAATCTATGTTCCATTTCCATTTATTCATCTCTAAGATTTCCCTCATTTCTTAGTGACAGAGACTATGGGTTGTCTTTGGAAATGTGGGAAATCACATAGGGTGCATGGAGCCAACTATTTCAGCTGCATATCCACTCATCATATGAGTTTTTCCTTTGGCCTCTGTCAAACAAGGTTCAGAGCCGTTCTCAAGTAAACCTTTCTATCTAGTGAGTGCTTACCCATCATATTCTTGAACGCTAAGGTACTATGAGAGAGTTTCCATTTTCTAGTGAATCCCCTCCCACATCGGTCTATGACGCCCCTATCATCTTATGAAACACTCAGACAAGCCCAACAACAAATGGATAGCCCATTTTCTGGTGCGTTTCCTCATTACTGAAGAATCCATCCTCATGTTAATGATGAAAGGCCTTTAGAGAGTTCATCATATGAATCTCCCTATCACATGCACTCATATTAGTTGGAGGGAATAGTTATTTACGCCCTAGTTTGATCTAGGTCAAACCAAAGTGGCTCCCACTGACTTTCACAAAGCCAGATTTCGGTGGGCCTAAATTGGCTAGGGTTTCGCACGTAACTTCATGATGAGGTGTGGGGCCCACCACTGAGGGAGGTCATCCAATAACCAAAAGGGACACCATGGCAATGATGTGCATTTAGCCATGGTGTGTGCAAGAGCCACTATCGATTGAGCATGGGCCAAGCACTTATGGCCCATGTACATAGCACATCACACATCCATACATCTCATGCAGGGATGAATTGATCCAATCAATTAATCATCTTTAAGGTCCATTTGATGCCCATTTTTAATTCATAATATTAACCATTAATATTATCTAGGTATATGGGCCAAATGGTTCAGCCCATATAGCTTTATGAGTTAAGTGGGCTTTTAGCAGTTTTAACTATTTAAAACTGGGCCTTTACAAGTTGGGTTGAATTAACCATTTAATTAAATATCAATCCTCATGCCCAATAGTGGGAAAATTGGGGCTGACTTTCAGCCTTGATTAAACCCTAGATTCGGTCCAAATAGTTTGAACCAATCTTGGTTTGAATGGGTCTAGGGTTTGATCTTTAATTAAATCTTTAATTCAAGAAAATAATCTGAAATTAAATACTGATAAAAGAAAAACAAGAATCAGTCAAACAGGGCTGTTCGCATAATCCATCCTGCAAAACAGAGGTTAGATCACAGTTTGCAGTTTCATAAATTGTAAATCGCAGATTGCAATTCTCCCATCTGTGAAATCTCTTTCTTTGCAAAATCTCCTTTTTTGTGCCGCCATCTTCGATCCAAAAATAAAATAAATAGAAATCCTAGTTTCTATTAATAATTACATCAGATCGAATACCTATACGTTCAATCTAAAAAAGAAAAAAAAAATTATTTTACAGACCAAATGTAATAAAGCAATCCAAAAACTGCAAAATCACAGGTTCCTTGCGCAAATCAAGATTTCGATCTCCTCTTGTACGAATAGACCATAAATCAAGAAAATCATAAAGAACAATTCTAAATAATAATCAGATTTATGTAAAATTAATTTTAGATTATTCGCCCATTAAATTTGGGGACAAATTTCCCAAAACCCATATCTATGCAAATCGGGTAGAACGCCTTCTGCCTATTTACGCAGGTTCAGATCTGAAACAAATTGGTTCAAGATTTGAACCATGGCTCTGATACCACTGAAGGGATGAGAGATCCATCGTATGGATGCCCAAATCTTGTGGAATAAAGGGGCGAATTTCAAAAATTTTTCTCTCCCTATCAACTAGGAATCACATTCGCTATTTAGAAAATCATATTTTCAATGATCAATCTTGAACCATAAACTAAACCAGATCTGAACCAAAAGTAATAGGAGAAGATTATACCTAATACGAAGAAGTAATATCTCCCAACGAAGGTGTTCATACCCAAGGAAGTATCCAAAGACTACTTCCACTGAAGATGGCACAGTGCAGGATGGAGCAGAATCAACAGTATTCTTCTCCAAGAATTCGATCCTTTGCAAGAAACAGCAGAATGCCACATGAGCACAACTTCCTATCTTTTCTTTCTCAAAGAATTGATGTCAAGATCAAATCTTGACTTCTCCCACAATTGGAGATCGAACTGGCAAACAGGGCGGCAAGAACGAGGCGGCAAGAAAGAATTTTGCAGGGTTGCTTAATTCTTTCTTCTGTGATTTCAGCTCTGAAGAGGATATGATTATGAGTGTCTTATAAAGGCTGCTGCCCCCTCCTTCTTTTGTTAACCTAAAAGATCAGCTCCTAATCCAATTAGGAGCTTTTTATCCAAATCATATTTGGATCAGCCCTCTCTTTAGGTGATAAGGATAAACCCTTATGTTATCTGCAGATTAGATTAGCTTTCTCCTAATCTCATTAAGAGTTTTCTAGAACTTAATCACATTCAGATCTGGACTCTCTGAGTGGATAGGGTCAAGACCCTATCCTATCTGCTAATCCATCTCAGAATTCGCTCCATAATTAACTTGTTAAATAAGTCCAGTTCGAAATGGGCTTTAGGCTCATTAAGCTTATGTACTCACTTAACCTTCCTAACTGCTGCCCAGTTGGGATTCCTTGTATGACGTGGGACCCAAGCATTGATCTACACATCAGCCACATGGGTCCGGCCCAGCCTTTGTTACAAGGCTTGGCCAATTACACTGTTATGGACAGTGCACCCCCTGAAACCCATCAAATGGGCTTTATGAGCCCAACACTTACCTTAAGTGGTCCTTGGGCCAAGCCACCTTGTAACACCCAGGGACTATGGGCAGATGCAAGATTAGCCCATCAGGTATTATCCTCAATGGTCTTACACATAACCTCTTAGCCCATAATGATCATACATTGCCCCAAAAGAGAGGACCTCTCTGCTTATATGGATCTTGGGAATTAAAACCTTCTTGCAAACATTTAATAAACCATAATATATATACTTTTATGTCTCATATAAAATATACTTTGCAAAACAAATCTCAATGAATGAAATTGGTTGCTGGTAGTCTTGGTTTCCATCAATGAGAGTGCATCCCTGATCATTACCTTTGTCCGACAAAGGGCTGATCCTGTCACTATGATCATCTACTCGGATGAAGTCCTCACACTGTCCCAACATACCCAGGTTTTGACCCCCGCTAAGGATCTCACTGATTGGTACATCAAAGACAGCCTAATCCAACACCTAGTGCAGTATCATAATCGAGTCTAGGGGTTGGGTGTAACTTTCCAGTTTTGCCCATTAATCTCCAAGGTCCAAGGCAATACTGGAAATCTGGTCCAGTTCAAAGGTTCAATTAATCATACACTGTATGTGCCTAGGGTCTCACCCTGGCAGCTGAGATAGGCCACCCCAACCAACTTGGTGGCACCACAGTGTCAGCCTTATCAGGATAAGTCTCCCCAGACTGATCCACTGGCTATGAACATTCTAAACTAACACGAGTCTCATTAAGTGTCCAGTTTAAGGGTATTACACAGAAACATACCAAGGGAACATGAATCAAATATGCACTTTTATTCATTTACAATAAACTCATAAAGTACATCATTCTGATTAAAGCTAAGGGCATACAAAACTGTCTAACAGATTATCCAAACCGACCTAACCTATTGGGACAAAGCTAAATAAAATTGAACAAAGTTGAAAAAGATGCGAACAATTTTAGATGACTCACATCCAAAGCAACCTATGTTGATACAAATGAATCCAACTCAACCTACATAAAACCATTTGATTTACATTAAATATATCTAATGTTAACCAAACTCTTTCTTCCAAATCCCGTGAAACTAAATACTGCCAAACTGTGGAAGAGCCAACTACTCATTATCCATAACTAACATATCCTTGGCAATCCAACCAACCATCAATCAAATCCATACCAACTATCAAAGCTTATTATAAAAATAAACTCCCTTCACAAATTGAAATGAACCCAGCGTACCTAGCTAAACTAGGAAATCAACATAGATTGTTTAGAAAATAAAACCTGGACTATTCAAAGGAAAAATAAAACCTATAAACCTAAATAAACTCCATTTACAAACTAAAATGAACCCAACATACCTAGATAAACTTGGAAATCAACAAAGCTCCTTTAGAAAATAAAACCTGGAATATTCAAAGGAAAAATAAAACCAACAAATCTAAATCAATCTAAAAAATCACATCTTACCAATCTTAAACACCTAAAGCAAAAACTTTACATAATCAATTTAACCTACAAACACAGAGCTTATTACAACTCTAATCTCACTATTCTAACTAAAACAAACAAATCATAATTTATTCCATGGGCTGAATAATCTCACAATTCTAAGTTAGACAAATCCAACATAGTTAAATAAACTAGGAAATCAACTCAACCCCATCTAAAAATGAAATTAGACATGCTCAAATCTAGAAAAAAACATATAAAAGCACGGAGAGAACTTGACGTAATCACATCAACCAACAGTTACCAAGGGAATTACAACCCTAAAATAACTATTTTAACGTAGTCAAACCCATCGTACCTAGATAAGCTAAATCCACTCACTAAGACATATTACTAACGAACAAATCCTATAGGAAAATATTTAAGCTAATCCACACTAGCTACATAAACGTTCTTGTAGCAAACGAAATCACCAAGACTTCTAAAAACCAAAACACAACTTTCATATTTCGAATCCAAAATAATTCCTACCACTTGCAATTACAAAATCAGATAATTCATCGAAAACCCTAAGGGTTAACACATTATTAATTGCAAAATATAAAACACTATTACTATCAACCTCTTAAAAGAATTTTCCCAAACAAACCCATTTCAACAAAGCACAAACCAAACCCAACATGGCCAACCCAAATTGGAACCAACAAAACCTTGCAAGGTTTGGCGAATCTATCATTAAGTAACCGATATAACATAATACTAGAAAGAAGTGATCCACTTTATATAACAAATACAACCAAATCTATCAAGGCATTAATGTGAACTATGCAAGATTATCCAAATCGACCTATCCTATTGAGACAAAGCTAAATTAAAGTCAACAAATCTGAAATAAGATGCAGACAATTTTAGATTACTCACTTCAAAACCAACCTATGATAATACAAATGAATCCAACTCAACCGAGATAAAACCATCTAGTAGACATTGAATATATCTAATGCTAACCAAACCCATTCTTCAAAATCCCGCGATACTAAGTCCTGCCAAACCGCCATGGAAGAACCAACTACTTAATATCCACAACTAACCAAGCCCAGGCCAACCAACCAACCCTCAATCAAATCAATACCAACTACCAAAGCTTATTAGAAAAATAAACTCCATTTACAAGCTGAAACAAACCCAGCATACCTAGAAAAATTAGGAAATCAACATAGCTCCTTTAGAAAATAAAACCAGGACTATTCAAAGGAGAATAAAACAAATAAACCTAAATCAATCTAAAAATCCCATATTAACAATCTAAAACAATTAAAGCAAAAACATAACATAATAAATTGAACCTAGAAAAATAGAGCTTATTACAAATCTAAACTCACTATTCTAAAAGAAACAAATGAATCATAACTTATACCACCGGCTGGATAATATCACAATTTTAATTCAGACAAATCCAACATATTTAAATAAACTAGGAAATCAACTCAACCCCATCTAAATATGAAACTAGACATACTGAAATCATCTCAACCCCATCTAAATATGAAACTATACATATTCATATCAAAACAAAGCCAACAAACGAGGACCATACCAAACAAAGCTGTTTAAAATACGTCTGAAAGCACGAAGCAAAAACTTGACATAATCACATCAACCAACAGGTACCAAGGGTATTACAACCCTAAAGTAACTATTTTAACTTAGTCAAACCCATCATACCTAGATAAGTTAAATCCACTCAATAAGACATATAAGTGCCAAACATAACCTACAGGAACAGATTCAAGCTAATTCACATAGGCCACATAAACATTCTTGTGCCAAACAAGCTCGTCTAAAATTCCAAAAGCCAAAAAAGAACTTTTCATATTTCGAAGCCAAAATTGTTCCTAGCTCTTACAATTGGTCAATCAAAAGATTCGACGAAAACCCTATGGGATAACACATTACTGGTTGCAAAATATAAAGCTCTATTACTCTCAAGCTCTTAAAAGTATCCTTCCAAAATAGTCCATTACAACAGAGCACAAACCAAACCCAACAAGAACAACCCAAATTGAAACCAACAAAACCTTGCAAGGTCGGCCGAATCTGTCATTCAGAAACCGATATTAGAAAAGCCTATAAAGAAGTGATCCACTTGATTTAACAAATCCAACCAAAGCTATCAAGACATTGCAAAAAGAAAGCCATCAAAGTGAAAAGTAGCTGAAATTAATCCGAACAATCCAAGATTTTCCAAACCGACCTAGCCTATTCAGACAAAGCTAAATAAAAGTGAACAAAATTGAAAAATGAAGTGAACAATTTTAGATGATTCACTTCCAAAGCAACCTATGCTGATACAAATGAATCCAATTCAACCTAGACAAAACCATCTGATAGACATCGAATATATCTAATGTTAACCAAACCCATTCTTCCAAATCCCACAAAACTAAATACTGCCAAACCGTGGAAGAGCCAACTACTCATTATCCAAAACTAACCTAGCCCTGGCCAACCAACCAACCATCAATCAAATCCATACCAACTATCAAAGCTTTTTATAAAAATAAACTAACTTTAAACAATGAAACGAACCCAGCATACCTAGATAAACTAGGAAATCAACATATCTCCTTTAGAAAATAAAACCTGGACTATTCAAAGGAAAAAAAAAACCTATAACCTAAATAAACTCCATTTATAAACTGAAATGAACCCAACATACCTAGATAAACTTGGAAATCAACAAAGCTCCTTTAGAAAATAAAACCTGGACTATTGAAAGGAAAAATAAAACCAACAAACATAAATCAATATGAAAAATCCCATCTTAACAACTTAAACACTTAAGGCAAAATCTTTACATAATAAATTTAACCAACAAACACAAAGCTTATTACAACTCTAATCTCACTATTCTAACTGAAACAAACCAATCATAACTTATTCCACGGGCTAGATAATCTCACAATTCTAAGTGAGACAAATCTAGCATATTTAAATAAACTAGGAAATCAACTCAACCCCATCGAAAAATGAAATTAGGCATGCTTAGATCTAGACTAAAACATATAAAAGCATGGAGAGAAAACTTGACATAATTACATCAACCAACAGGTACCAAGGGTATTACAACCCTAAATTAACTATTTTAACTTAGTCGAACCCATTGTACTTAGATAAGCTAAATCCACTCACTAAGATTTATAACTAACAAACATGTCCTATAGGAAAATATTTAAGCTAATCCACACTGGCTAAATAAACGTTCTTGTAACAAATGAACTTGCCTAGACTTCTAAAAACCAAAACACAAGTTTTCATCTTTTGAATCCAAAATAATTCAAAGCACTTGCAATTACTAAATCAGATGATTCATCGAAAACCCTAAGGGACAATACATTAATAATTTCCAAATATAAAACACTATTACTGTCAACCTCTTAAAAGAATCCACCCAAATGAATCAATTTCAACAAAGCACAAACCAAACCCAACATGGCCAGCCCAAATTGGAACCAACAAAACCTTGCAAGGTTTGGCGAATCTGTCATTCAGTAACCGATATAACAAAATACTGGAAAGAAGTGATCCACTTTATATAACAAATACAACCGAAGCTAGTAAGGCATTGCCAGAAGAAAGCCATGAAAGCAAAACAAAGCTGAAATTAATGTGAACTATGCAGGATTATTCAAACAGACCCATCCTATTGAGAAAAAGCTAAATTAAAGTCAACAAAGCTGAAACAAGATGCAGATAATTTTAGATTACTCACTTCAAAACCAACCTATGATGATACAAATGAATCCAACTCAACCTAGATAAAACCATCCATTAGACATTGAATATATTTAATGCTAACCAAACCCATTCTTCGAAATCCCGTGATACTAAGTCCTGCCAAACCACCGCAGAAGAGCCAACAACTCATTATCCAAAACTAACCAAGCCCTGGCCAACCAACTAACCCTCAATCAAATCCATATCAAATACCAAAGTTTAATAAACTCCATTTACAAACTGAAACGTACCCAGCATACCTAGATAAATGAGGAAATCAACATAGCTCCTTTAGAAAATAAAACCAAGACTATTCAAAGGAGAATAAAACAAATAAACCTAAATCATTCTGAAAAATCCCATCTTAACAATCTAAAACAATTAAAGCAAAACCTTTACATAATAAATTTAACCTACAAAAATAGAGCTTATTACAACACTAAACTCACTATTCTAAATGAAACAAACCAATCATAACTTATACCACTGGATGGATAATGTCACAATTCTAAATGAGACAAATCCAATCATAAAACAAACCAATCATGTCGGATAATCTCACAATTCCAAGTGAGACAAATCCAACATATTTAAATAAACTAGGAAATCAACTCAACCCCATCTATAAATGAAAATAGACATACTGAAATCAAAATAAAGCCAATAAACAAGGATCATACCAAACCAAGCCATTTAAAAAACGTATAAAAGCAGGGGGCGAAAACTTGACATAATCACATCAACCAATAGGGACAAAGGGTATAACAAACCTAAAGTAACTATTTCCACTTAGTTGAACCCATCATACCTAGATAAGCTAAATCCACTCACTATGACTTATAAGTGCCAATAGGAATAGATTCAAGCTAATCCCACTAGCAACATTAATGTTCTTGTGCCTAACGAACTCACCCAGGCTTCCAAAAATCCAAAAACAAGTTTTCGTATTTCAAAGCAAAAATTATTCATAGCACTTGCAATTACTAAATTAGATGATTCATTGCAAACCCTAAGGGATAACACATTATTAGTTACCAAATATAAAACACTATTATTGTCAAGCTCTTAAAAGAATCCTTCCAAAAGATTCTGTTTCAACAAAGCCCTAACCAAACCCATCATGGTCAACCCAAATTGGAACCAACAAAACCATGCATGGTCAAGCAAATCTGTCATTCAGTAACTGATATAACAAAAGATAGAAAGAAGTGATCCACTTTATTTAACAAATCCTACCAAAGTTATCAAGACATTGCTAGAAGAATTCCATCAAAGCGAAATTAAATTCAAGAAAGTTGTAACAAGATGCAGACAATTTTAGATTACTCACTTCCAAACCAAGCTATGATTATACAAATGAATCCAACTCAACTTACATGAAACCATCTGGTAGACATTGAATATATCTAATGTTAACCAAACCCATTCTTCCAAATCCCACGAAACTAAGTCCTAGAAAACCGTGGAAGAGCCAACTACTCATTGTCCAAAACTAACCTAGCCCTGGCCAACCTACCAACCTCCAATCAAATCCATATGAACTATCAAAGCTTATTAGAAAAATAAACTCCCTTTACAAACTGAAATGAACCCAGGATACCTAGATAAACTAGTAAATCAACATAGCTCCTTTAGAAAATAAAACCACGACTATTCAAAGTAAAATAAAACCAACAAACCTAAATCAATCTGAAAAATCCCATCTTAACAATCTAAAACAACTAAAGCATAAACCTTACATAATAAATTTAAGCTATAGAAACAGAGCTTATTACAACTCTAATCTCTCTATTCTTAACTGAAACAAACCAATTACAACTTATACCATTGGCCGAATAATCTCACAATTCTAAGTGAGACAAATCAAACATATTTAAATAAACTAGGAAATCAACTCAACCCCATCTAAAAATGAAACAAGACATACTCAAATCAAAACAAAGCCAATAAACAAGGATCATACCAAACAAAGCCGTTTAAAAAATGTATAAAAATATGGAGCAAAAACTTGACAAAATCGCATCAATCAACTGTTACCAAGGGTATTACTACCCTAAAGTAACTATTTTAACTTAGTTGAGGCCATCATACCTTGAAAAGCTAAATCCACTTACAGTGACTTATAAATGCTGAACATAACCTATAGGAACAGATTCAAGCTAATCCACATAGGTCACATAAATGTTCTTCTGCCAAATGAACTCACCTAGACTTCTAAAAACAAAAAAAGAAATTTTCGTATTTCGAAGCCAGAATTATTCCTAGTACTTACAATTGCTCAATCAGAAGATTTGTTGAAAATCCTTTGGGACATAACACATTATTAGTTGCAAAATCAAAAGCGCTAATACTCTCAACCTCTTAAAAGTATCATTCCAAGAGAGTGCTTACAACATAGAACAAACCAAACCCAACATGGCCAACCCAAATTGAAACTGACAAAACCGTAAAAGGTTGGATGAATATGTCATTCAGTAACCGATATAACAAAAGCCTATAAAGAAGTGATCCACTTTATTTAAGAAATCCAACGAAAGCTATAAACACATTGCCAAAAGAAAGCCATCAAAGTGAAAAGTTGCTGAAATTAATCCGAACTATCCAAGATTATCCAAACTAACCTAACCTATTGAGACAAAGCTAAGTTAAAGTGAACAAAGTTGAAAATAGATGCGAACAATTTTAGATGACTCACTTCCAAACCAGCCTATGCTGATACAAATGAATACAACTCAACCTAGATAAAACCATCTGATAGATATTGAATATATCTAACATTAACCAAACGCATTCCTCCAAATCCTTTAAAAGTAAGTCCTGACAAACCATGGAAATCCAACTACTCATTATCCAAAACAAACCTAGCCCTGGCCAACCAACTAACCATCAATCAAATCCATACCAACTATCAAAGCTTATTAGAAAAATAAACTCACTTCACAAACTGAAATGAACCCAGGATACCTAGATAAACTAGGAAATTAGCATAGCTCCTTTAGAAAATAAAACCAAGACTGTTCAAATGAAAAATAAAACCAATAAACCTTAATAAATCTGAAAAATCCCATCTTAACAATCTAAAACAATTAAAGCAAACACTTTACTTAATAAATTTTACGTACAAAAACAAAGCTTATTTCAACTATAATCTCACTATTCTAACTGAAACAAACCAATCATAACTTATACCACTGGCCGGATAATCTCAAAATTGTAAGTGAAACAAATCCAACAAGTTTAAATAAACTAGGAAGTCAACCAAACCCCATCTAAAAATGAAACTAGATATACCCAAATCAAAACAAAGCCAATAAACAAGGATTATACCAAACAAAGCCATTTAAAAATGTATAAAAGCACGGAGTGAAAACTTGACATAATCACATCAACCAATAGGTACTAAGGGTCTTACAACACTAAAGTAACTATTTTAACTTAGTCGAACCCATCATACCTAGATAAGTTAAATCCACTCAGTAAGACTTATAAGTGCCTAACATAAGCTATAGGAACAGAATCAAACTAATCCACACTGGCAACATAAACGTTGTTGTGCCAAACGAACTCGCCTAGACATCTAAAAACCAAATAAATGAGTTTTTCGTATTTCAAAGCCAATATTATTCATACACTTACAATTAATCAATCTAAAGATTCTTTGAAAAACCTTAGGGATAATACATTATTAGTTGCAAAATATAAAAAGTTATTACTCTCTTTTAGACAGTTTTGTATGTCCTTACCTTCAATCAGAAGGTTCACAGCTAGTGGGTCGGTCTGGGGAGACCTATCCTAATAAGGCTGACACTGTGGTGCCACCAAGTCGGTTGGTCTGGGGAGACCTATCCTAATAAGGCTAACACTGTGGTGCCACCAAGTTGGTTGGGGTGGCTTGTCTTAGCTGCTAGGGTGAGAGACCCTAGGCACATACAGTGTAGGATAATGTGAATCTTTGAACTGGACCAGATTTCCAGTATTGCCCTGGACCTTGGTGATTAATAGGCAAAACTGGAACGTTACACCCGACCCCTAGACTCAATTATGATACTACACTGGGTGTCAGATTGGGTTGTCCTTGATGTACCAATCACTGAGATCCTTAGCAGGGGTCAAAACCTGGGAATGTTGGGACAGTCTGAGAATTCATTTGAGTGGGTGATCATAGTGACAGGATCAGCCCCTTTGTCGAACAACATCCATACAATGGATCTTTCATCCCCTCAGTGGTATCAGAGCCAGGTTCAAATCTTGAACCAATTTGTTTTAGATTTGAACCTGCGCAAATGGGCAGAAGGCGTTCTACCCAATTTGCGCAGATATGGGTTTTGGGAAATTTGTTCCCAAAATTAATGGGCGAATAATCTAAAATTAATTTTATATAAATATGATTATTATTTAGAACTGTTCTTTAAGATTTTCTTGATTTATGGGCTATTCGTAAAAGAGGAGATCAAAATCTTGATTTGCGCAAGGAACCTGTGTTTTTGCAGATTTTGGATTGCTTTATTACATTTGGTCTTTAAAATATTTTTTTTTAGACTGAATGTATAGGTATTCGATCTGATGTAATTATTAATAGAAATTATGATTTCTATTTATTTTATTTTTGGATCGAAGATGGTGGCGTAGAAAAGGAGATTTCGCAGAGGAGATTTCGCAGATGGGAGAATTGCAATCTGCGATTTGCAGTTTATGAAACTGCAAACTGTGATCTAACCTTTGTTTTGCAGGATGGATTGTGCAAACAGCCTTGTTTGACTGATTCTTGATTTTCTTTTATCAGTATTTAATTTCAGATTATTTTCTTGAATAAAGATTTAATTAAAGATCAAACTCTAGACCCATTCGAACCAAGATTGGTTCAAACTGTTTGGACCAAATCTAGGGTTTAATCAAGGCTGAAAGTCAGCCCTAATTTTTCCATTATTGGGCCTGGGGATTGATAATTAATTAAATGGTTAATTCAGCCCAACCTATAAAGGCCCAGATTTAAATAATTAAAACTGCTAAAAGCCCACTTAACGCATAAAGCTATATGGGCTGAACCATTCGGTCCATATGCCTAGATAATATTAATTGTTAAAATGGGCTTCAAATGGGCCTTACAAATGATTAATTGATTGGATCAATTTATCCCTACATGAGATGTATGGATGTGTGATGTGCTACGTACATGGGCCATTAGTGCTTGGCCCATGCTCAATTGACAATGGCTCTTGCGCACACCATGGTTGAATGCACATCATTACCATGGTGTCCCTTTTGGTCAATGGATGACATCTCTCAGTGGTGAGCCCCACACCTCATCAAGAGGTTACGTGCGGAACCCTAGCCGATTTAGGCCCACCGAAATCTGGCTTTATGAAAGTTGATGGGAGCCACTTTGGTTTGACCTAGATCAAACTAGGGTGTAATTAACAATTCCCTCCAGCTAATATGAGTGCATGTGATAGAGAGATTCATATGATGAACTCTCTAAAGGCCTTCCATCATTAGCATGAGGATGGGTCCTTCAGTAATGAGGAAACGCACTAGAAAATGGGCTATCCATTTGCTATCGGGCTTGTTTGAGTGTTTCATAAGATGATAGGGGCGTCATAGACCGATGTGGGAGGGGCTTCACCGGAAAATGGGAACTCTTTCATGGTACCTTGGCATTCACGAATATGATGGGTAAGCACTCGCTGGACAGAAAGGTTTACCTGAAAATGGCTCTGAACCTTGTCTGACAGAGGCCAAAGGGAAACCTCATATGATGAGTGGATATGATACTTCATAGAAAGGTGGTGGGGTTATGCAGCTAAAACAGTTGGCTCCATGCACCCTATGTGATTTCCCACATTTCCAGAGACAAGCCGTAATCTCCGTCACTGAGAAAGGAGGGAAATCTCAAATATGAATAAATGGAAATGGAACATAGATTAAAATCCATATCTATGAAATGAACATGAAACAAATTAGGTTGTGGACTGATATTTGCTCTTTTATCAGAAAATGGCAAATGGATCATTTGCAAAATTGCTTGATGACAACAAGTTGAAGGGCCTAAACTATGTCGAATGGTACAGGAACCTTATGCTGGTCCTAGCTTTTGAAAAGTTAGAAAAAGTTGCAAAGAATCCTGCCCCGGAGAATCCGGGTGATAAGGCTTCTGAGGCCCGAAGGAGAGACTATCAGGAATGGGAGGAGAAAAATTCCCTTGCACGGTGTTACATCATTGCCTCCTTGGACAACCCAATACAGAGGCACTTTGATCAGATCGAACTTGCCAAGGACATATTGGACAGTCTCAGGATGATGTATGAAGAGTAGAATCGTTCAACTCGACAAAAAGGTCCTAAAACAGTTCATGACCGCACAAATGTCCAAGGGCCAACAAGTTCACAACCATTGTCTTTGGATGATGGGATATATCAACGAACTGGAGGCTCTTGGATCTAGGCTGGACCTTGTGACCCAGATAGATGCCATCCTTAATTCTTTGCCTCCTTCCTTTAATCCGTTCATCATGAACTATAACTTGAACAAGCTAAATGTCAGCCTGCAAGAGCTCAGCAATATGTTGCAAAGAGCTAAAGAACTGATTAAAAAGGATGAGCCCGTAACTATGCTTATTGAAGCTAGCAAGACAGGCAAGATAAAGAGGAAGGCAAAGAAGCCTCAGAAGAAAGCCACTAAGGGAAAGAAGCAGAAGAAAGACAAAGTATTGGATGCCTATCACTTCTTGCAGAAGTGACAGGTAATTTCGAAAAGGAACTATCCTGCCTACATGGAATCCAAGAAAGGTAATTTCAAAACTTGTGTTATAAAACCAATCTGTTGGTAGCTTCTGCGTCCTGGTGTATTGACTCCGGGGCTTCAACTCATGTGTGTAACTCACTACAGGGGTTCAAGGTAAGCAGAAGGCTGAGTGAAGGAGAAGTCACACTCTACATGGGGACTAATGCAACTGTTGCAGCCATGGCCATAGGAACCATGGAGTTTTTTTTAGAGAATGAATGATTGTATTGAAAGATTGTCTTTATGTACAAAATTTAAGGAGAAAATTGATTTCTGTCTCGAAACTATGTGCAGATGGTTATTCTGTCTTCTTTAGTAATATGATTACTATTAGAAAAAATAATAAATTCATCGCATACGGGGAACTGGAGAATGGTCTCTATGTTCTACATACTTCTCTAAAATTAACATAACCGAAACTACATCAACTGAAATCCCCAAGAAGAAAGCCTATGATACAGTTAATCCCACGTGTCTGTGGCATTACCAACTTGGCCACATCGGTGTTGACCGAATCACGGTTGGTAAAGGATGGCCCTTTAAATTTTCTAACTGTAGAAGATCTTCGCACCTATGAGCCTTGCCTACAAGGCAAGATGACGAAATGGTGATTTAACGATAAGCTTGAAAGATGTATAGGCACACTTGACCTAATACATATTGATGCATGTGGTCCCCTGATTGTTAGGACACAGAATCAACATGTGTATTTCATCACATTCACAGATGATTTTTCACGATATGGTTATGTGTACCTAATGGGACACAAGTCTGAATCCTTTGAAAAGTTCAAAGAGTTTAGACAAGAGGTCGAGAAATAGTTAGAGAGAGAAATTAAAGCCCTTCGATTAGATCGAGGTGGTGAGTATCTCTCTGACAAATTCAGGGACTACTTAAAGGAAAATGGGATAGTATCACAATTAGCTCCTCCTTCTACACCTCAACTAAATGGTGTTTCAGAGAGGAGGAATAGGACCTTATTGGATATGGTCCAGTCGCTTCTCATACACTCAGAGTTACCAACATCCTTTTGGGGTTACGCATTAGAGACTGTGATTTACGTGCTGAATCAGATTCCAACCAAATCGGTTCTGAATACTCCATATGAACTTTGGACCGGAAAGAAACCAAGTGTCAGTCACTTTAAAATTTGGGGTTGTCCAGCACACATTAAAAGAATGAGTATAGACAAGTTGGAATCCAATACCAGCCATTGCCTATTTGTAGGCTACCCAAAAGGCTCTGTTGGTTACCTATTCTATGACCCAAGTGAGTTGAATGTGTTCTGCAGTCGAAATGTGCAATTCTTAGAAACCAATTACATCCTGGACACCCATCGTCAAGAAGTTGTTCTTGATGGGGAGAGCTCAGGAGCAGTGGGAGATCTCCCACAAGTTCTAGGTAGTGACCAACCTAGAAAATCCACTCGGGTATCCAGGCCACCAGTCTGTTATGGTTATGACCAGGATAGTTACCTGGTGGAAACCTTGACTAGTGAGGAGGATCCCGTGACTTACGCGGAAGCTATATTGGACATAGATTCCCAGAACTGGGTGGAGGCCATGAGAGTAGAGATGGACTCAATGAAGACCAATGGTGTCTGGACTCTAGTAGATCCTCCATCCGGGGTAAATGCAATTGGTTGCAAATGAATTTACAAGAGGAAGAAGGGCCATGATGATAGGGTTGAGACCTTTAAAGCTCGTCTAGTGGCAAAAGGGTACACTCAAAAAGAGGGTATCGATTATGGGGAATCCTTTTCTCCTGTGGCCATGCTTAAATCCATTAGGATCCTGCTAGCTATAGTAGTATACCATGATTACAGATTTGGTAGATGGATGTCAAAACTACATTCCTAATTGGAGATCTTACTAAAGATATCTATATGCAGCAGACGCAAGGCTTCATTGCTATAGGTCAGGAAAACATGGTATATAAACTTAATAGATCCATTTATGGACTTAAGCAAGATTCTAGAAGTTGGAACATCCATTTTGACACTGCTGTCAAATTGTTTGACTTCGAACAGAATCCAGATGAACCCTGTGTCTATAGAAAGTATAGTGAAGATAAGGTTACCTTTTTGGTTCTGTATGTAGATGACATTCTACTCATTGGGAATGATGTAGGAATATTAACTATGGTGAAAGTATGGCTTTCACAGCAATTCTCCATGAAAGACCTTGGAGAAGCCTCCTTTATACTAGGTCTTCGACTCTATACAGATGGATCGAAGTGGATAATAGGATTATCCCAATCTGCTTAAATTGACAAAATAGTCAAAAGATACAACATGGAAAACTCCAAGAAAAGAAACATTCCTTTCAGGCACGGATTCACTCTCTCCAAGAAGATGTCTCTCAAGACTTCTGAGGAGATTGATGGCATGAAAGACGTTCCCTATTCCTCTACTGTAGGGAGCATCATGTATGCCATGCTGTGCACTCGTCCTGACATTTCTCAGGTAGTGAGTGTGGTAAGCAGATTTCAGGCCAACCCAGGGCAGGAGCAATGGACTACTGTGAAAAACATACTTAAGTACCTTTGAAGGACAAAAGAGTTTTGTCTAGTATTCGATGATTGCTCACTACAAATCCAAGGGTATACAGATGTCGATTTCCAGTCGGATCCAGATGATAGAAAGTCTACATCTAGATATGTTTTCACGATAGGATCGTGTGCTGTTTGATGGAAAAGCAGCAAACAGAGGTCCACTGCAGACTCTACGACCGAGGCCGAGTACATTGGCACAAGTGAGGCTACCAAAGAAACCGTGTGGATGAAGAAGTTCATTCACGAGTTAGGAGTAGTTCCATCCAGCACATCACACATCTCATTGTTGTGTGACAACAATGGAGCCATTGCTCAGGCTAAGGAGCCATGAGCCCACTCAAAGTCGAAGCACATCGAGAGGAAGTACCATGTACTGCGGGAGATTGTTGGTAGATGAGACGATCTAATTCAGAAGGTAGCATCAGCGGAAAATGTAGCAGACCCATTGACAAATCCACTATCACAGAAAGTGTTTGAGAAACACGTGGAAAGCATGGGACTCTGGTTTGTACCTGATTGGACATAAGTGCAAGTGGGAGCTATTAGACAGTTTTGTATGCCCTTAGCTTCAATCAGAATGATGTACTTTATGAGTTTATTGTAAATGAATGAAGGGAATATTTGATTCATGCTCCCTTAGTATGTTTCTATGTAATACCCTTAAATTGGACACTTAATGAGACTCGTGTTAGTTTAGAATGTTCAGAGCCAGTGGGTCGGTCTGGGGAGACCTATGCTGATAAGGCTGACACTGTGGTGCCACCAAGTCGGTTGGGGTGGCCTGTCTCAGCTGCCAGGGTGAGAGACCCTAGGCACATACAGTGTAGAATAAATTAAATCTTTGAACTGGACCAGATTTCCAGTATTGCCCTGGACCTTGGAGATTAATGGGCAAAACTGGAATGTTACACCCGACCCCTAGACTCGATTATGATACTGCACTGGGTGTCAGATTGGGCTGTCTTTGAAGTACCAATCAGTGAGATCCTTAGAGGGGGTCAAAACCTGGGTATGTTGGGATTGTTTGAAAATTCATCTGAGTGAGTGATCATTCTGACTGGATCAGCCCCTTTGTCAAACAAAGGTAATGATCAGGGATGCACTCTCACTGATGGAAACCATGATTGCCGGCAGCCGATTTCAATCATTGAGATTTGTTTTGCAAAGTATATTTTATATGAGATATAAAAGTATATATATTATGGTTTCTGAAATGTTTGCAAGAAGGTTTTAATTCCCAGGATCCATATAAGTAGAGAGTGCAACACTGTTCCTTGTAGCCGAGGGAGAGGTCCTCCCTTGTCGGGCAGTGTATGATCATTATGAGCTGAGAGATTATGTGTAAGACCATTGAGGGTAATGCCTGATGGGCTAACTTGCATCTGCCCACAGTCCCTGGGTGTTATAAGGTGGCTTGGCCCTGGGACCACTTAGGGTAAGTGTTGGGCCCAGAGAGCCCATTTGATTGGTTTCAGGGGGTGCACTGTCCATAACAGTGCTTGGGTCCTCCCTTGTAGATCGATGCTTGGGTCCCACACCATACAAGGAAGCCCAACTGGGCAGCAGTTAGGAAGGTTAAGTGAGCACATAAGCTTAATGGGTCTAAAGCACATTTCGAACTGGGCTATTTAATTAGTTGATTATGGGGCAAATTCTGAGACGGATTAGCAGATAGGATAGGGTCTTGACCCTATCCACTTAGAGAGTCCTGATCTAAATGTGATTCAGATCTAGAAACCTCCTAACGAGATTAGGAGAAAGCTAATTTAATCTGCAGATAAGATAAGGGTTTATCTTATCACCTAAAGAGAGGGATGATCCAAATATGATTTGGATAAGCAGCTCCTAATTGGATTAGGAGCTGATCTTTTAAGTTAACAAAGGAAGGAGGGGGCATCAGTCTTTAGAAGACACATAATCAGATCCTCTTCAGAGCTGAAATCACAGAAGAAAGATTCCTGCAATCCCTGCAAAGATCTTTCTTGCCGCCTCCTTCCTACAGCCGCCAGACATCCAGTTCGATCTTCAGTTGTGGGAGAAGTCAAGATTCAATTTTGACATCAGTTCTTTGAGGAAGAATTGACAGGAAGCTGTGCTCACATGCCATCCTACTGTTTCCTGCGAAGGACAGAGTTTTTGGAGAAGAACAATGTTGATTCTACTCCATCCTGCACTGCGCCATCTTCAATTGGAGGAATCTTTGGATCCTTCATTGGGCGTGAACACCTTCGTTGGGGTATACTATTTCTCCATATCAGGTATAATCTTCTCCTACTCCTTTTGGTTCAGATATGGTTTAGTTTGTGGTTCAAGAATGATCCTTGAAAATATGATTTTCTAAATAGGGAATGCGATTCCCAGTTGAAGGGAGAGAAAAATTTATGAAATTCGCCCCCTTTATTCTGCAAGATTTGGGCATCCATACGATGGATCTTTCATCCCCTCACTCTCAACCTCTTAAAAGATTCCTCTCAAAAGAATCCATTTCAACAAAGCCCAAATGAATTCCAACATGGCCAACCAAATTCGCCCCCTTTTTTTTTGTTGTGTGCTCAGATCTACATTAGAATTTCAGCAATGTAAGTGAATGTATGCAGATCTGATCCGCACTAATAAATTTGCAAACTAGAAAGACATAGCTCCATTACTGAAACTAAACCAACATTCAAGTGTGAAGTAGATGTTCAATGGAAAAGAGAGCTAGCTAAATAAGCAATGGAGTTTATTACACACTATTCTAAACTTAAATGAACATAAGTAAACAAATCTAAAATCTACTATAAACAGATCTACATTCATTGCTGAATTTATGATCTTTAGGCTGCTCTTCAGGTTCTAACCATAAAAAAATCAGATCTGAAAACTTAACTTTTGAGAACAGTCACCTTTGGATCTGAGTTCAGATCTAAAATTACAGTAGTCATTTATACTAAAATCAGTGGTTATTAGCATTCAAATAACCACTGATTTTAGATCATAAATGATTTTGATTATTAAAAAGGGAATCCAAACCAATAATCTTATTTACGTCCCTTAATTGTAGTAGCTGAATTCAGATACAATTTATTTGAGTTCAAATCTGCAATTAACAAACTATAATAAATGGAGTCTGAATTGAATATACTTATGAACTATTGTACATCGCCATTTACATCTGCTATATTGTGGGCTGCTATTCAGAGCTGAATTGTCAATGTGCCTTCAGAGAACTTAATTTGAGCTATAACTTGACCTGAGCCAGGTTTGGGTTCAGGTTAATGAGCTATGCAAGTTTATGGCAACAAGAAATCTTGAAGAATTCTTATGACCTGAAATCAGGTCTGATATTGACCTGCATAAGTTGTTGCTATTGAAAGTAGTTTAGTTCACAATGAATCAATATTTTGGTTCAGATTCCTTATGAATTCATACAAATGTCCCATAAGCCAAAAATAGCAACCCATAGTGCAGCAGTAACAAAATAATCATTCCACACATTTTCAAATTCAAGGTTGTTGTATTGTAAGCTAAAGTGCAGCAATAGCAGATCTGAATTGAGTCCAAATCTTTAGACTTTTTATTCATTCACAACTGAAATCAGAGCTAGCTAATTTGAACATTTTCAAGAATCAGCCCAGAAACATCCACAATATTGAATTAGTGATGTTAATTGTAATATAAACCTATTCTCAAACCTGCCCTGATTCAGCCTTGCTGTAGCAGGTCTGCTGTAGTAGCCCTGCTATAGATCTGAATTTAATAGAAACACTTAGAAAGAGCTGCTTTTCATTAGATATCTGAAGTAACACAAATTTTCAATTCAATCATACATCTCCTCAGATACATTACCTTGGTTATAAGTGCATAGAGCAGAGAAAATAGTTCATCAAAAATTCAAAGTTCTGCTTCAGTCCTCAACTGCAATTCGGATTTGAATCAGTTCAGATCTAAATTTCTTCAGATGTTGCTTACCAGAAGTGCTTTTGGGGGAACCCCATAAGTCCCTTAGGGGGAATTAGGGTGGTGATGATACTCAATTCCCTCAAAATTTCATCAGTTCAGGTCTGAGTTCAGATGAACTCAGATTTGAATTGTTGCAGATCTGTAACAACCGAAGTGATAACTGAACTCAGATCTGAGTTCCATTGCTATACAGATCTGAGTTATGGTTTTAAATGCCCTTCTTTACTATCCAATTATTTTGGGGCATGCAGATGGATAATAGGGTGAGTTGGGGTGGTGATGGCTTCCAATTCACCTCATGATTGCATCAGTTCAGGTTTGAGTTCTGATGAACTCGGATCTGAACTGTTGCAGATCTTCAATTGTTAGACAGTTTTGTATGCCCTTAGCTTCAATCAAAATGATGTACTTTATGAATTTATTTTAAATGAATAAAAGTGCATATTTGATTCATGTTCCCTTGGTATGTTTCTGTATAATACCCTTAAACTGGACACTTAATGAGACTCGTGTTAGTTTTGAATGTTCACTGCCAGTGGGTTGGTCTAGGGGAGACCTATCCTGACAAAGCTGACACTGTGGTGCCACCAAGTCGGTTGGGGTGGATTGTCTCAGCTACCAGGGTGAGACCCTAGGCACACACAGTGTGGGATTAATTGAATCTTTGAACTGGACCAGATTTTCAGTATTGCCCTGGACCTTGGAGATTGATGGGCAAAACTGAAAAGTTACACGCGACCCCTAGACTCGATTATGATACTGCACTAGGTGTCAGATTGGGCTGTCTTTGATGTACCATTCAGTGAGATCCTTAGCGGGGGTCAAAACCTGGGTATGTTGGGACAGTCTGAGAATTCATCTGAGTGGGTGATCATAGTGACAGAATCAGCCCCTTTGTCGGACAAAGGTAATGATCGGGGATGCACTCGCACTAATGGAAACCAAGACTACCGGCAGCCGATTTCAATCGTTGAAATTTGTTTTGGAAAATATATTTTATATGAGATATAAAAGTATATAAATTATGGTTTCAAAATGATTTGCAAAAGGTTTTAATTCCCGGGATCCATATTTGAGAGAGTGCAACACTATGCCTTGTAGCCGAGGGAGAGGTCCTCTCTTGTCGGGTAGTGTATGATCATTATGGGCTGAGAGGTTAAGTGTAAGACCACTGAGGATAATACCTGATGGGCTAATCTTGCATCTGCCCACAGTCCTTGGGTGTTACAAGGTGGCTTGGCCCAGGGACCACTTAGGGTAGGTGTTGGGCCCACAGAGCCCATCTGATGGGTTTCGGGGGGTGCACTGTCCATAACAATGTATTCGGCCAGGCCTTGTAACAAAGGCTAGGCTGAACCCATGTGACTGATGTGTAGATCAATGTTTGGGTCCCACGCCATACAAGGAAGCCCAATTGGGCAGTAGTTTGGAAGGCTTAATGAATCATAACCTAAATGGGCCTTAAGCCCATTTCGAACTGGGCTAATTTGATTAGTCATTAAGGGGCGAATTTTGAGATAAGATCAGCTGATAGGATTGGTCTCACACCCTATCCACTCAGAGAGTCCAAGATCTAAATGAGATTTAGATTTGGAAACTTCCTAATTGGATTAGGAGCTAGCTGATCTAATCTACAAATAAGATAAGGATTATCCCTTATCTTAAAGGGACTTCTAATCCAGATATGATTTGGGTTAGCAACTCCTAATGGGATTAGGTGCTGATCCCTTTAAGTCTATAAAAGGAAGAGTGGGCGGCAGCCTTTAGACATCCAACACACTCACCAGCAGGAGTCTTGTCTTCAGAGCTGAGATCACAGAGGAGAGAATTCTGCACCCTACAAATTCTCTCTAGCCACCTCCTTCCTGCAGCCGCCGCCTATTGCAGTTCGATCTCCATTGCTTGGGAGAAATCAAGATTGGATCTTGATTCCAATCTTTTGGAGAAAAGATTGGTAGGAGTTGTATTCACAAGCCGTCCAGGTGATTATTGGGAAGAATCAAGTTCTTAGGAAGGACACTGTTGATTCTGCTCCACCCTGCACTGCGCCATCTTCAGTGGGAGCAGATTTTGGATCCTACCTTGGGTGTGAACACCTCCATTGAGAGATACTATTTCTCTGTATCAAGTATTATCTCTCTCTCCTCCTTATGGTTCAGATCTGGTTCAGTTTATGGTTCAAGAATGATCCTTGAAAATATGATTTTCTAAATAGGGAATTCGATTCCCAGTTAAAGGGAAAGAAAAATTTTTGAAATTTGCCCCCTTTATTCCATAATCTTGGGCATCCATGTGATGGATTTCTTATCCCTTCAGTGGTATCAAAGCCATGGTTCAAATCCCGAACCATTCTGTTTCAGATCTGAACCTGCGCAAATAGGGAGAAGGCGTTCTACCCAATTTGCGCAGATATGGGTTTTGGGAAATTTGTTCCCAAAACAAATGGGCAAATAATCTAAAATTAATTTTAAATAAATCTGATTATTATTTAGAGTAGTTCTTTATAATTTTCTTGATTTATGGGTTGTTCGTACAAGAGGAGATCGAAATCTTGGTTTGCGCAGGGAGAACTGCAAAATTTACAGTTTATTGAATTTATTTATTACATTTGGTTTGTAAATAACCTTTTTTTTTTATTTTTAACTCAAAGTATAGGCATTCGATTTGATGTAATAATTAATAGAAATAGGATTTCTATTCAATTTTATTTTTGGATCAAAGATGGCGGCGCAACGAAGGAGATTTCATAGATGGGAGATTCACTATCTACGATTTGCAGTTTGAGAAACTGCAAGCTGTGATCTAACCTTTGTTTTGCAGAATGGAGTGTGCGAACAGCCCTGATTAACTATTTTTTGTTTTTCTTTTATCAGTTATTTAATTTTAGATTATTTTCATGAATTAAGGATTTAATTAAAAATCAAACCTTAGACCCATTTGAACAAAGATTGGTTCAAACTGTTTGGACCAATTCTAGGGTTTAATCGAGGCTGAAAGTCAGCCCCAATTTTCCCACTAATGGGCCTAAGGATTGATATTTAATTAAATGGTTAATTCGGCCCAGCCTGTAAAGGCCCAATTTTAAATAGTTAAAACTACAAAAGCCCATTTTAAAGGATAAAGCAATATGGGCCGAACTAGGTAACCCTAATTCTGCCTGTATACCTAGATAATATTAATGGTTAATATTATGGAATTTTAACGGGCTTCCAATGGGCCTTACAGATAATTAATTGATTGGATCAACTTATCCCTGCATGAGATGTATGGATGTGTGATGTGTTGCGTGCATGGGCCATAAGTGCTTGGCCCATGCTCATTCGACAGTGGCTCTTGCGCACACCATGGCTGAATGCACATCATTGCCATGGTGTCCCTTTTGGTCATTGGATGACCTCCCTCAGTGGTGGGCCCCACACCTGATCGAGAGGTTATATGCAGGACCCTAGCCGATTTAAGGCCCACCGAAATCTGACTTTATGAAAGTCAGTGGGAGCCACTTTGGTCTGACCTAAATCAAACTAGGGCATAATTATTTGTTCCCTCCAACTAATATGAGTACACGTGATAGGGAGATTCATATGATGAACTCTCTAAAGGCCTTCCATCATTAGCATGAGGATGGGTCCTTCAGTAATGAGGAAACACACCAGAAAATGGGCTATCCATTTTCTGTTGGGCTTGTCTAAGTGTTTCATAAGATAATAGGGGCGTCATAAACCGATGTGGGAGGGGCTTCACTAGAAAATGGGAACTCTCTCACGGTACCTTGGCGTTCACGAATATGATGGGTAAGCACTCACTAGACAGAAAGGTTTACCTGAAAATGGCTCTGAACCTTGTCTGACAGAGGCCAAAGGGAAAACTCATATGATGAGTGGATATGATCCTTCACAGAAAGGTGGTGTGGTTATGCAGCTGAAACAGTTGGCTCCATGCACCCTATGTGATTTCCCACATTTCTAGAGACAACCCATAGTCTCCGTCACTGAGAAAGGAGGGAAATCTCAGAGATGAATAAATGGAAATGGATCGTAGATTAAAAGACATATCTATGAAATGAATATGAATCAAATTAGGTTATGGACTGATGTTTGCTCTTTTATCAGAAAATGGCGAACGGATCTTTTGCAAAGCTTCTGGACGACAACAAGCTTAAGGGCCCAAACTACGCCGACTGGTACAAGAACCTTATGCTGGTCCTAGCTTCAGAAAAGCTTGACAAAGTGGCAAAGAATCATGCCCCGGAGCGTCCGAGAGATAGGGCTTCTGAGGCCTGAAGGAGAGACTATCAGGAATGGGAGGAGAAAAACTCCCTAGCCCGGTGTTACATCATCGCCTCCTTGGACAACCCAATACAGTGGCAGTTCGATCAGATCGAACTTGCCAAGGACATATTGGACAGCCTGAGGATGATGTATGAAGAGCATAATCGTTCTACTCGGCAAAAGGTCTTGAAGTAGTTCATGACTACTCAAATGTCCAAGGGCCAATAAGTTCATGACCATTGTCTTCGGATGATGGGTTACATCAACGAACTGGAGGCTCTTGGATCCGGGCTGCACCTTGCAACCCAGATAGACGTTATCCATAATTCTTTTCCTCCTTCCTTTAATCCGTTCATCATGAACTATAACATGAACAAGCTGAATGTTAGCTTGCAAGAGCTCAGCAATATGTTGCAAAGAGCTGAAGAACTGATTAAAAAGGATGAGCCTGTAGCTATGCTTGTTGAAGCTAGCAAAACGGGCAAGAGAGAAAGGAAGGCGAAGAAGCCTTAGAAAAAGCCACCAAGGGAAAAAGGTAGAAGAAAGACAAAGCATCGGATGCTTGTCACTTCTGCAAGAAGACCGGCCACTAGAAACGGAATTGTCCTGCGTACCTGGAATCCAAGAAAGGTAATTTCAAAACTTGTGTTATAGAAACCAACTTATTGGTAGCTTCTACGTCCTGGTGTATTGACTCTGGGGCTTCAACTCATGCGTGTAACTCACTGCAGGGGTTCAAGGTAAGCAGAAGGCTGAGTGAAGGAGAAGTCACTCTCTACTTGGGGACTACTGTAACTGTTGCAAACGCGGCAATAGGAACCGTGGAGTTAATTTTTAGAGAAGGAAAAGTTGTACCGAAAGGTTGTCTTTATGTACAAAACTTAAGAAGAATTTTGATTTCTGTTTCAAAACTGTGTGCAGATGGTTATTCTGTCTTCTTTAGTAATACGGTTACTATTAAAAGAAATAACAAATTCATCGCATACGAGGAACTGGAGAACTATCTCTATGTTCTACATCCTTCTCTAGAAACTAACATAACCGAAACTACGTCGGCTGAAATCCCCGAGAAGAGAGCTCGTGATACAGTTAATCCCACGTGTCTGTGGCATTACCGACTTGGCCACATCGGTGTTGACCGAATCACAAGGTTGGTAAAGGATGGTCCTTTGGATTTTCTAATTGTAGAAGATCTTCCCACCTGTGAGCCTTGCCTACAAGGTAAGATGATGAAACGACCATTTGACAGTAAGCCTGAAAGATGTACATGCACACTTGACCTAATACATACTGATGTATGTGGTCCCCTGAGTGTTAGGAAACGGAATCAACACGTGTATTTCATCACCTTCACAGATGATTTCTCACGATATGGTTACGTGTACCTAATGAGACACAAGTCTGAATCCTTTGAAAAGTTCAAAGAGTTCAGACAAGAGGTCGAGAAACAGTTGGGGAGATAAATCAAAGCCCTTCGATCTGATCAAGGTGGCGAGTATCTCTCTGACTAGTTCAAGGACTACTTAAAGGACAATGGGATAGTATCACAATTAACTCCTCTAACTACACCACAACTTAACGGTGTTTCAGAGATGAGGAATAGGACCTTATTGGATATGGTCCGGTCACTTCTCATACACTCAGAGTTACCCACATCCTTTTGGGGTTACGCATTAGAAACTGTGATTTACGTGCTGAATCGGGTTCCAACCAAATCGGTTCTGAACACTCCATATGAACTTTGGACTAGAAAGAAACAAAGTGTCAGACACTTGAAGATTTGGGGTTGCCCAACACACGTTAAAAGAACGAGTGCAGACAAGTTGGAATCCAAGAGCAGTCGTTGCCTATTTGTAGGCTACCCAAAAAGCTCTATAGGTTACCTTTTCTATGACCCAAGTGAGTAGAAAGTGTTCTGCAGTCGAAATGCCCAGTTCTTGGAGACCGATTACATCCTGGACACCCATCGTCAGGAAATTGCCCTTGATGTGGAGAGTGCAGGAGCAATGGGAGATGTCCCACAAGTTCCTGGTAGTGACCAACCTAGAAGATCCACTCGGGTATCCAGGCCACCAGTCCATTATGGTTATGACCAGGATAGTTACCTGGTGGAAACCTTGACTAGTGAGGAGGATCCCGTGACTTACGCAGAAGCTATGTTGGACATAGATTCCCAAAAGTGGGTGGAGGCCATGAGAGCAGAGATGGACTCAATGGATACCAATGGAGTCTGGACTCTAGTAGATCTGCCCTCCGGGGTAAAAGCAATTGGTTGCAAATGGATTTACAAGAGGAAGAAGGGCCCCGATGGTAGAGTTGAGACCTTCAAAACTCATCTGGTGGCGAAAGGGTACACTCAGAAAGAGGGCATCGATTATGAGGAAACCTTTTCGCTTGTGGCCATGCTTAAATCCATTAGGATTCTGCTAGCTGTAGCAGTATACCATGATTATGAGATTTGGCAAATGGATGTCAACACTGCATTCCTGAATGGAGATCTTACTGAAGATATCTATATGCAGTAGCCACAAGGCTTCATAGCAACGGATCAGGAAAACATGGTATGTAAACTTAATAGATCCATTTATGGACTTAAGCAAACTTCTAGAAGTTGGAACATCCGGATGAACCCTGTGTTTACAGGAAGTACAGTGGAGATAAGGTTACCTTCTTGGTTATGTATGTAGATGACATTCTATTGATTGGGAATGATGTAGGAATGTCGACTGCGGTGAAAGTATGGCTTTCACAGCAATTCTCTATGAATGATCTTGGAGAGGTATCCTATGTACTGGGTCTTCAACTCTATAAAGATAGATCAAAGCGGATAATAGGATTATCCCAATCTGCCTACATTGACAAAATAGTCAAAAGATATAGCATGGAAAACTCCAAGAATGGAAATGTTCCTTTCAGGCACGGAGTCACTCTCTCCAAGAAAATGTCTCCTAGGACTTTTGAGGAGATTGATGGCACGAAAGACATTCCCTATGCCTCTGCCGTAGGGAGCATCATGTATGCCATGCTGTACACTGGCCCTGACATTGCTCGGGCAGTGAGTGTAGTAAGCAAATTTCAGGCCAACCCATGGCAGGAGCATTGGACTGCTGTGAAAAACATACTTAAGTACCTTCGAAGGACAAAAGAGTTTTGTCTAGTATTCGATGGTAGCTCACTTCAGATCCAAGGGTATACAGATGTCAATTTCTAGTCGGATCCAAATGATAGAAAGTCTATATCTGGATATGTTTTCACGATAGGATCGTGTGTTGTTTGCTGGAAAAGCAGCAAACAGGGGTCCACTGTAGACTCCACAACCGAGGCCGAGTACATTGCCACAAGTGAGGCTGCCAAGGAAGCCGTGTGGATGAAGAAGTTCGTTCACGAGTTGGGAGTAGTTCCATCCATCACATCACCCATCCCATTGTTGTGTGACAACAATGGAGCTATTGCTCAGGCTAAGGAGCCACGAGCCCACTTGAAGTCGAAGCACATCGAGAGGAAGTACCATGTACTGAGGGAGATTGTTGGTAGAGGGGACGTCCTGATTCAGAAGGTAGCGTCAGCGGAAATTTAGCTGAAGGTATGAGAGATCCATCGCATGGACGATTGTGGAATAACGGGGCGAATTTCAAAATTTTTCTCTCCCTTCAACTGGGAATCACATTCCCAATTTAGAAAATTATATTTTCAAGAATCATTCTTGAACCTTAAACTGAACCAGATCTGAACCAAAAGGAATAGGAGAGAATTATACCTGATACGGAGAAGTAATATCTCCCAAGAAAGGTCTTCATGCCCAAGGAATGATCCAAAGACTGCTCCCACTAAAGATGGCATAGTGCAGGATGGAGCAGAATCAGCAGTGTTCTTCCCCAAGCACTCTGTCCTTCGCAAGAATCAGTAGAATGGTACGTGAGCACAGCTTCCTTTTCAACCCTTTCTCAAAGAACTGATGTCAAGATCCAACCTTGACTTCTCCCACAACTAGAGATCGAATTGGCAAACAGGGCGGCAAGAACAGGGAGGCGGCAAGAGAGTATTCGCAGGGTGCAGAATTCTCTCTTCTTGATTTCAGCACTAAAGAGGATCTGATGTATATCTCCTAAAGGCTGCCACCCCCTCCTTCTTTTGTTAACTTAAAAGATCAGCTTCTAATCCCATTAGGAGCAGCTTATCCAAATCATATTTGGATCTGCCTTCTCTTCTAGTGATAAGGATAAACCCTTATCTTATCTGCAGATTATATTAGCTTTCTCCTAATCCCATTAGGAGGTTTCTAGATCTGAATCACATTCAGATCTGGACTCTCTGAGTGGATAGGATTAAGACCCTATCCTATCTGCTAATCCATCTCAGAATTCGCCCATTTAATTAACTAAATAAATAGCCCAGTTCAAAATGGGCTTTAGGCCCATTAAGCTTATGTGCTCACTTAACCTTCCTAACTGCTGCCCAGTTGGGCATCCTTGTATGGCGTGGGACCCAAGCATTGATCTACACATCAGCCACATGGGTTCGGCCCAACCCTTGTTACAAGGCCTGGTCGAATACACTATTAAAGATAGTGCACCCCCTGAAACCCATCGAATGGGCTCTATGGGCCCAACACTTACCCTAAGTGGTCCCTGGGCCAAGTCACCTTGTAACACCCAGGGACTGTGGGCAGATGCAAGTTAGCCCATCAGGCATTACCCTCAATGGTCTTACACATAATCTCTCAGCTCATAATGATCATACACTGCCCGACAAGGGAGGACCTCTCCCTCGGCTACAAGGAACAGTGTTGCACTCTCTACTTATATGGATCCTGGGAATTAAAACCTTCTTGCAAACATTTCAGAAACCATAATATATATACTTTTATATCTCATATAAAATATACTTTGCAAAACAAATCTCAATGATTGAAATCGGCTGCCGGCAATCATGGTTTCCATCAGTGAGAGTGCATCCCTGATCATTACCTTTGTTTGACAAAGGGGCTGATCCAGTCAGAATGATCACTCACTCAGATGAATTTTCAAACAATCCCAACATACCCAGGTTTTGACCCCCTCTAAGGATCTCACTGATTGGTACTTCAAAGACAGCCCAATCTGACACCCAGTGCAGTATCATAATCGAGTCTAGGGGTCGGGTGTAACATTCCAGTTTTGCCCATTAATCTCCAAGGTCCAGGGCAATACTGGAAATCTGGTCCAGTTCAAAGATTTAATTTATTCTACACTGTATGTGCCTAGGGTCTCTCACCCTGGCAGCTGAGACAGGCCACCCCAACCGACTTGGTGGCACCACAGTGTCAGTCTTGTTAGGATAGGTCTCCCCAGACCGACCCACTGGCTGTGAACATTCTAAACTAACACGAGTCTCAATAAGTGTCCAGTTTAAGGGTATTACACAGAAACATACCAAGGGAACATGAATCAAATATGCACTTTTATTCATTTACAATAAACTCATAAAGTACATCAATTTTTGATGAAGCTAAGGGCATACAAAACCGTCTAACAGTAGCAGACCCATTGACAAAGCCACTATCACAGAAAGTGTTTGAGAAACACGTGGAAAGCATGGGACTCTGGCTAGTACCTGATTGGACCTAAGTGCAAGTGGGAGCTGTTAGACAGTTTTGTATGCCCTTAGCTTCAATCAAAATGATGTACTTTATGAATTTATTGGGCTGTCTTTGATGTACCATTCAGTGAGATCCTTAGCGGGGGTCAAAACCTGGGAATGTTGGGACCGTCTGAGAATTCATCTGAGTGGGTGATCATAGTGATAGGATCAGCCCCTTTGTCGGACAAAGGTAATGATCGGGGGTGCACTCTCTCTAATGGAAACCAAGACTGCCGACAGCCAATTTCAATCGTTGAAATTTATTTTTCAAAATATATTTTATATGAGATATAAAAGTATATAAATTATGGTTTCGAAATGATTTGCAAAAGGTTTTAATTCCCATGATCCATATTTGAGAGAGTGCAACACTGTGCCTTGTAGCCGAGGGAGAGGTCCTCTCTTGTCGGGAAGTGTTTGATCATTATGGACTGAGAGGTTAAGTGTAAGACCATTGAGGATAATACCTGATGGGTTAATCTTGCATCTGCCCACAGTCCCTGGTTGTTACAAGGTGGTTTGGCCCAGGGACCATTTAGGGTAAGTGTTGGGCCCATAGAGCCCATCTGATGGGTTTCAGGGGGTGCACTGTCCATAACAGTGTATTCAGCCAGGCCTTGTAACAAAGGCTGGGCTGAACCCATGTGGCTGATGTGTAGATCAATGTTTGGGTCCCATGCCATACAAGGAAGCCTAACTGGGTAGCAGTTTGGAAGGCTTAATAAATACATAACCCTAAATGGGCCTTAAGGCCATTTCGAATTGGGCTAATTTGATTAGTCCTTAAGGGGCGAATTCTGAGATAAGATCAATTGAAAGGATTGGGCCCACACCCTGTCCACTTAGAGAGTCCAAGATCTAAATGAGATTTAGATTTGAAACCTTTCTAATTAGATTAGGAGCCGGCTGATCTAATTTACAAATAAGATAAGGATTATCCCTTATCTTAAAGGGACTTCTAATCCAGATATGATTTGGGTTAGCAACTCCTAATGGGATTAGGAGCTGATCCCTTTAAGTCTATAAAAGGAAGAGGGGGCAGCAGCCTTTAGACATCCTTCACACTCACCAGCAAGAGTCTTGTCTTCAGAGCTGAGATCACAAAGGAGGGAATTCTGCACCCTGCAAATTCTCTCTAGCCGCCTCCTTTCTGCAGCCACCGCCTATAGTAGTTCGATCTCCATTTTTTGGGAGAAATCAAGATTGGATCTTGATTTCAATCTTTTGGAGAAAAGATTGGTAGGAGTTGCATTCACAAACCGTCCAGGTGATTCTTGGGAAGAATCAAGTTCTTAGGAAGGACACTGCTGATTCTGCTCCACCCTACACTGCGCCATTTTCAGTGGGAGCAGATTTTGGATCCTACCTTAGGCGTGAACACCTCCATTAAGAGAATTTATTTCTCTGTATCAGGTATTATCTCTCTCTCCTCCTTTTGGTTCAGATCTGGTTCAGTTTATGGTTCAAGAATGATCCTTGAAAATATGATTTTCTAAATAGGGAATTTGATTCCTAGTTGAAGGGAAAGAAAAATTTTTGAAATCCGCCCCCTTTATTCCGCAATCTTGGGCATCCATGTGATGGATTTCCTATCCCTGCAACAATATCAGAAGCGAAGTCTGAAATAGAAAAATGTGTGGAAGTGTTGCATTGCATTAAAACCATTGAGGCCAAAAAAAAATTTCTCAAAATAAACACACTTTTCCTCAACCAAATCAGCTCAAAAAAGATCATAATACAAGTTATCTAACATTGCAAAATCTGCCCTGTATCATGCTCTATTCATAGCCCCAGTTCAGATCTGGGTGATTTCAGATCTGAATTTCTTTACCCAATGCTATCCATTTGCTTTTGGGAGGTAGTAGATTTGTTCTAGGGTGTATTGGGGTGATGATAACCCCCAATTACCCTTTAAATTTACATCAGTTCAGGTCTGAGTTCAAGGGAACTCAAATCTGAACTGTTGCAAATCTACTACAGCAGATCTGAGTTCTGATCTGAATCCTTACTTTCCATTCTTTTGTTTATATGGTTCTTTTTTTTTTCTTTTCATTTTCTATATTTTTTTTCTTTTTGTATTGAAAGAAAAAAAATTATAGAGGGCTGAAACATAAGTAGATTTTTTTTTTCGGTTGAGTGCTGCAGTTCTACTATAGCAGATATGAGTGCCGAATGCAACTCAGATCTGCAACACTCATGACTTTGTTAATTTATTTTTTCTTTTAGAGGGTAATAACTTCAAGATAGAAAGAAAAGCAGGTCTCCTTTTATTAAAATTAAACTAAAACAAGGAAAATAAAGTAATCTACTAAAAAGAAAAGAAGCATAACTATAGTAATACATGTTAGACAGTCTTGTATGCCCTTAGTTTCAACCGGATTTGATGTACTTTTGTTATTTAGTGGAAATAAATTAAAGTGCATATTTGATTCATGTTGTTTGGTATAATTCTGTGTTAGACCCTAAAACTGGACACTTATAGAAACTTGTGTTACTTTTAAATGTTCACAGCCATTGGATAAGTCTGGGGAGATTTATCCTGCCAAGGCTGAAATTGATGTGCCACCAAGTGTTGGGATGGCTTGTTTCGTCCATCAGGGTAAGACCCAAGGCACATGCAGTATGGGATTGCCTGAACCCTTGAACTGGACCAGATTTCTAGTGTTGCCCTAGACCTTGAAGATAGATGGGCAAAATTGGAAAGTTACACCTGACCCCTAGACTCGATTATGACACATCACTAGGTGTCAGATCGGGCTGTCTTTGATGTGTCAATCAGTGAGATCCTTAGTGGGGGTCAAAACCTAGACATGTTGGGGTAGTCTGAGAATTCATCTGAGTGAGTGGTCATAGTGACAGGATCAGCCCCTTTGTCAGACAATGGTAATGATCAGGAATGCACTCTCTCTGATGGAAACCGAACTGCCGGTAGTTGATTTCAATCGTTGGAATTTTATTTCACAAAATTAATATATATATATATATATTAATATATATATATATATATATATATATATATATATATATATGTATATGTATGGTTTCAAAAGATTTGCAAAAGGTTTTAATTCCCGGGATCCATGTGAGTAGAGAGTACGGCACTGTTCCTTGCAGCCGAGGGAGAGGTCTTCTCTTGTCGGGCAGTGCTTGATCATTAAGGGTTAAGAGGTTAAGTGTAAGACCATTTAGGATAATACCCGATGGGCTAATCTTGCACCTGCCCACAGTCCTTGGGTTTTTGTAAGATGGCTTGGCCCAGGGACCACTTAATGAAAGTGTTGGGCCCATAGGGTCCATCTGATGGGCTCAAGGGGGTCACTGAGTCTTTCAGTGAATTTGGCTGGGCCTTGTAATAAAGGCTGGGTCGAACCCATGTGGCTAGTGTGTAGATCAATGCTTGGGTCCCACGCCATACAAAGAAGCCCAACTGGGCAACAGATTGGAAACTGGTTAAACACTGAACACTTAATGGGCCAAAAGCACATTTCGAACTGGGCTGATATGATTACCTATTCATGGGGTGAATCTGAGATTAATGTTAGTAAAAGGATTGGGTCTTTAACCTTATCCACTCTAAGAGACCAAATTCAAATTAGATTTGAATCCGGTAACCTCCTGATAAGATCAAGAGTTAACTAACATAATCTGCAGATAGGATTAAGATTATCCCCTATCCAAATACTGATTTGGATTGGGATAACTCCCAAAATTATTGGGTGGTTTCTTAATCAAGAAGAAAGAGGAGAAAACCCTAAGCAGAAATATCAGATTTTGAACTAGGGGTTTGAGTAAGCAAGAGACACCTCCTGCGAATTGAGATTTGATCTCTCACAGAATCCAGAGAGAAGAGACAGTTCTTCCCTCTTCATCCCTGGATTTCTCCTCCTCCAGTAGCCGCCATTCCCTGTTGGAAGATTGGATCTTTGCAGCAACAGAAAGTCAAGAAATCAGTTCTTGACAATAGTCTTGCAAGAAAGACTAAAGGATTCGGTGTTCAAGTTTTCCAGAGGGTTCTTGCGAAGAATCCAGTGTGTAGGACGCACCCTGCTGGTTCCGTTCCATCCATAGCTGTGTCATCTTCAGCAGGAGCAGATCTTGGTTTCTTCTTTGGTCATGAACACCAACTTTGGGAGATATTGTTTCTTCAGATCAGGTATAATCTTTCCTGTTTCCTTTTGTTCAGATCTGGTTTGATTATGGTTCAAGTAGAATCCTTGAATAATGTATTCTAAATTTAGGGAATATGATTCCCAGTTGGAAGAAGGTAGGAAATTTTTTTGAAATTCTCCCACCCATTCCGCACCTTTCATGGTGTCCATTAGATGGATCCTACCATTCTTTCAGTGGTATCAGAGCAACAAGTTTAAATCTTGAACCAAAAGATAATCAGATCTGACCCTGCGCAGATGGACAGAAGATGTTCTGCCAAGATTTGCACAGATTGCTTTCTTTTCTTTTCAAGAAATGGTTTCTTGTTAAGGGCAATTGATCTGAAATTAATTTTGTTAAATCCAAAATTTATTTAGAATTGTTCTTTATTTATTTTTGATTTAATGGACTATTCGAACCTAGAGATCGTAGTGCAGTTTTGGCGCAGATTGTCTGTGCACCCTTTTTCTTTTTTTATTATTATTATTCGGTCTGTAAATAATTTTTTTTTATTCTTCTAGACTTAATGTATAAGATTTGATCAAGAATGTAATTAATTAATAGAAATAGGATTTCTGTTTTTTATTTATTTTCTTGATTAAAGAAGAAAGAAGAAGATGGCGGCGCTGGAGATTTGCAGATGGAGAAATCGCCTCCTGCGATTTACAGTTTATGAAACTGTAACTTTTGTGATTAACCTCTATTTTGCAGGTGGTACGAACAGTCCATATTTTGATTTGTGATTGTCTAAAATCAAAATAATTAATTTCAGATCTCTCGTGAATTAATTCTTGAATTGAAAATCAGTTTTGGACCATTTCAGACTAGATTGGACTAAAACAGTTTAGACCGAATCTGAGATTCGAAAGGGGCTGTTTTTCAGTCCATATTTCTCACACTTGTTATCCCAAATCTGAAGGGATTAATTCGGCCCACCTGTAAAGCCCAGATTTAAAGGGTTCAAACTTCAAAAGCCCATTATTGTGAGAAAAGTTGTATGGGCCGAACTGCTAACTGCAATTCAGCCCATACACCTAGTAGACATTAATTGTTAATGCTTTAGTTTTTAAATGGGCTATTCGATCGGCTTTACAGCAGTTAATTGATTGGATCAATTCTTCCTTTACATGTGATGTTTGGATGTTTGATGTGCTGCAACCATGGGCCATAAGCACTTGGCCCATGTTGACTCGTTAGTGGCTCTTGCGTACACCATGGCTGAATACACATCATTGCCATGGTGTCCCTTAAGGTCATTGGATGACCCCTCTCTACTTGGTGGGCCCCACAACCCTGAAAAGGAATGCGTACGGAACCCCTAGCCGATTGAGGCCCACCAGAAATCTGACTTTATGAAAGTCAGTGGGAGCCACTTTGGTTTGACCTAAATTAGAACTAGGGCGTAATTTTGTTCCCTCCAGCAAATATGAGTGCGTGTGATAGGGAGATCCATATGATGGACTCTCTAAAGGCCTTCCGTTATTAGCACAATGATGGGTCCATCAGTAATGAGGAAACGCACCATAAAATTGGGCTATCCATTTGCTGTTGGATCTGTTAGAGTGTTTCATTAGATGATAGGGGCGTCATAGACCGATGTGGGAGGGGCTTCACCAGAAAATGGGAACTCTCTCATGGTACCTTGGCGTAACCTGAATATGATGGGTGTGCACTCACTGGACAGAAAGGTTTACTTGAAAACGGCTCTGAACCTTGTCTGACAGAGGCCAAAGGGAAACTCATCTGATGAGTGGATATGATCCGTCACAGAATGGTGGTGGGGTTATGCAACTGAAACAGTTGGCTTCACGCACCCTATGTGATTTCCCACATTTCCAGAGACATTCCGTCATCTCCATCACTGAGAAAGGAAGGAAAATCTCAGAGATGAAGAAATGGGAATGGAACATAGATTAAAAGCCATATCTATGTAGGTAACATGAATCAAACTAAGGTTGTGGACTAACGTCTTTGTTGTTTTATCAGAAAATGGCAAACGGTCAATTTGCAAAGCTTCTAGATGATAACAAGCTTAAGGACCCAAACTATGCCGACTAGTACAGAAATCTTATGCTGGTCCTAACTTCTGAAAAGTTAGATAAGGTGGTGAAAAATCCTGCCCCGAAACATCAGGGTGATAGGGCTTCTGAGGCCCGTAGGAGGGACTACCATGATTGGGAGGATAAGAACTCCCTAGCTCGTTGCTTTGTCATTACCTCATTAGACAACTCAATACAGAGGCAGTTCGATCAGATTGAACTAGCCAAGGACATATTGGACAGTCTAAGAACAATGTATGAAGAGCAGAACCGTTCTACTCGACAGAAGGTCCTGAAATTGTTCATGACCACGTAGATGTCCAAAGGGCAGAAAGTTCATGACCATTGTCTTCGGATGATGGGATACATTAACGAACTTGAAGCTCTTGGATCCGGGCTAGATCTTGGAATGCAAGTGGATGCCATATCTTGAATTCTTTGCCCTCTTCCTTCAATGCATTCATTATGAACTACAATATGAATAAGTTGAATGTCAGCGTCTAGGAACTCAACAATATGTTGCAGAGGGCCGAGGATCTTTTAAAGAAGGATGAGCCTATGGTTATGCTTGCTAAAGCTAACAAATCGGGCAAGAAAAAGAGAAAGGCAAAGAAGCCCCAAAAGAAAGCTGCCAAACCCAAGAAGCAGAAGAAGAACAAGGCATCTGATGTCTGTCACTTTTGCAAATAGACCGGCTATTGGAAGAGGAACTGTCTTGCCTACTTGGAATCTAAGAAAGGTAACGTCGAAACTTGTGTCATAGAAACTAATATGTTAGTTACTTCTGTGTCCTGGTGTGTTGACTCTGGGGCTTCAACTCATGCGTGTAACTCACTGCAGGGGTTCAAAGTTAGCAGATGGTGAAGTGACACTATTCTTGGGAATGACTGCAAGTGTTGCAGCTGCAGCGATAGGAACCGTAGAATTAGTTTTTAGAGAAGGAGTCATTATACTTAAAGATTGTCTTTATGTACAGAACTTGAGAAGAAATTTAATTTCTGTTTCTAAACTGTGTGTTGATGGATATACTATTTATTTTAGTAATATGATTACTGTTAAACGGAATAACAAATCCATCGCATGCAGGGAACTGGAGAATGGTCTCTATGTTCTACATCCTTCTCTAGAAACTAACCTAATCGAAACTACGTCGGTCAAAAATCCCAAAAAAAGGAATCGTGATATAGTTAATCCCACGTGCCTCTGGCATTACCGACTTGGCCATATCGGTGTTGACCGAATCACAAGACTGGTAAAGGATGGTCCTTTGGATTTTCTAACCGTAGAAAATCTTCCCACTTGTGAGCCTTGCCTTCAAGGTAAGATGACTAAACGACCATTTGACGGTAAGCCTGAAAGATCTGGAGGCACACTTGACCTAATACATACTGATGTATGTGGTCCCCTGAGTGTTAGGACACGGAATCAACACGTGTATTTCATCACCTTTACAGATGATTTTTCACAAACTAGTTAAACACTGAACACTTAATGGGCCAAAAGCCCATTTCGAACTGGGCTGATAGGATCACCTGTTCATGGGGCGAATCTGAGATTAATGTTAGTAAAAGGAATGGATCTTTAACCTTATCCACTCTGGGAGACCAAATTCAAATTAGATTTTAATCTGGTAACCTCCTGATAAGATCAAGAGTTAACTAACTTAATCTGCAGATAGGATTAAGATTATCCCCTATCAAAATATTGATTTGGATTGGGATAACTCCCAAAAATATTGGGAGGTTTCTTAATCAAGAAGAAAGAGGAGAAAACCCTAAGCAGAAATATCAGATTTCAAACTAGGGGTTTGAGTAAGTAAGAGACACCTCCTGCGAATTGAGATTTGATCTCTCACAGACTACAGAGAGAAGAGACAATTCTGCCCTCTTCATCCCTGGATTTCTCCTCCTCCAGTACAGGAAGTCAAGAAATCAGTTCTTGACAACAGTCTTGCAAGAAAGGCTAAAGGATTCGGTGTTCAAGGTTTCCAATGGGTTCTTGCGAAGAATCCAGTGTGTAGGATGCACCCTGCTGGTTCCATTCCATCCACAGCTGTATCATCTTCAGCAGGAGTGGATCTTGGTTTCTTCTTTGGGCGTGGACACCAACTTTGGGAGATATTGTTTCTTTGGATCAGGTATAATCTTTCCTGTTTCCTTTTGTTTAGATCTGGTTTGATTATGGTTCAAGTAGAATCCTTGAATAATGTATTCTAAATTTAGGGAATATGATTCCTAGTTGGAAGAAGGTAGGAAATTTTTTTGAAATTTTCCCACCCACTCCCCACCCTTCATGGTGTCCATTAGATGGATCCTACCATTCTTTCAATACAGCAGTTGCATTCAACGCAAAAATGAAAAATTAAGCAAATTAAACCAACTATGTTGAATGAGACCATATTAAGATTGCTCAATGTTTCCTAATATTGTTTCCCTAAATCCCCAGCAATGGCGCCAAAAACTTGATGTGTGGCTCATTGTGACATTAGCAAGTGCACTAGCCGCTCAAGTAATAGACTAGTGAGTAGAGTATCGTTCCCACGAGGACTTATGTAGCAACTACTAGTAATAAATCAGTCTACTGTTATTTGATCAGCCAAAATGTAAAACTAATGAAAAACTGAAATTAAAACTACAAAGTTATTTCTAACACATTGGACCAAACACCTTGTATGTAAGTGAGAAAACAGGCTAAAGATGCATAGAAAAATAAATTCAGCAACTAGTTTTCTAGGCAATTTGAGTAGAATAGGATTCAGCCTTGGTTTGGTGAAATCCCGAAGTAGTGAACAGTCTCTCTCGAGCACATGTTCAATCTATGCATGAGTGACGGTTATTCTATCTCTAGCAAGAATCTAATCCCCATGCATGCATTCAAATCTAGCAAGAATCTAACCGAATTATGCAAGTTATCTCTAACCTTGCACTCAATTCGGCTCTTGATTGGCAAATCTGAATTCTTAGAGTCTTTCTCAAGCACTCTAGGAACTCCAAGAAAGAGGAACAATTTGGCCATATTGAATTAAAGCTACCAGAATTCTTTCTCAAGTAATTCAGATATTACATATTCATGATCTGAAATCACAAATCTGATTCTAAAGAATAGCAGTTCGGATCTCACTATTTCATGATCAGAATTTACAGATCTGAGATTGGAAAATAGCAATTCAGACCTTGTAAATTCATGATCTGAAATTTCAGATATGAGATTTCAGACTAGCAGTTCAGCCAACAATCCACAATTAAAATTCCAAACAAGAAATTACAGAATTGAATTTACATAAAACAAGCTTTGATTACAGCATGAAAGGAAAATTTGATGAAGAAATTATATAAATCTTAGCTGAATTCGATTACCAAATGGTGCAGAAATCAAGTGAAGATGAAACCTTGATCTTCAATTGCTTTCTCCCCCTTTGAATTCAGCTTCTTCTTCTCTTGAAGTTGCTCGCTCCTCCTCTCTTCTCCTCTCTTGCGCCTATCTCTCTCTCTTTTTCTCTCTTAGAACAAGAGCTCAAGGAGAATTTGAAATCAGATGTTGGACCCTTTTTCCCCCTCTAGAGGCCTCCTTATATAGACTTTCAAGGAAGCTCTTGCCTCTTCTTGAAGTCTCTAGAATTTGGTGTATTACACCCCTCATGAACTTTCTAGAGTGCTCTTGAAAGCCTCCTAAGGGCTGCTATTTGGTCTGCACTTAGGCTCTCTCTTAGCACATGATAGCTATACTTTTAGCTACTCTTTTGGGCTGAGAAAGGGCCTTCTTTGCTGGGCTGAATTCTACTCTTAGCTAAGCTTTCTTTTCTTGGGTTTTTTTCAAGAATTCCACTTGCTCTTCTTGGGCCGAAGTGCTCTCTCTTGCTTCCACAACGGGGCTGGGCTGAAATTGGTCTTTTTGAACATTCTTTTCATGCCTTTTTCCTTCGTTTTCTTAGATTAATTATCTCTAAAACTTATTCTTAGCATTAAGCTAAATTAAGGCAAAAATTAATAAAACCGACATAAAAATCCATGCTAAAGTCCTCAAAAATTATAGATAAATTGTAGGTTCATCACAGACCAATCGCCCTTAACAAGAAATAGTTTCTTGAAATAAAGAAAACAATCTGTGCAAATCTTGGCAGAACATCTTCTGTTCATTTGCGTAGGTTCAGATATGATTTTCTCTTGGTTCAAGTTTCGAACATGTGGCTCTGATACCACTGAAAGAATGGTAGGATCCATCTAATGGATGCCATAAAGATTGTGGAATGGGTGGGCGAATTTCAAAAATTTTCCTATCTTCTCCCAACTGGGAATTGTATTTCCAAAATTTAGAATACAATATTCAAGGATCCTACTTGAACAATAATCGAACCAGATCTGAACCAAAAGGGGAAGGGAGGAATTATACCTGATCCAGAGAAGCAGTATCTCCCAAAGTTGGTGTTCACGCCCAAAGAGGACACCAAGATCCGCTCCTACTGTAGTGGAACAGAACCAGCAGAGTGCGTCCTACACATTGGATCCTTCTCAAGAATCCTCTAGAAACTCTGAACACCAAATATTTTTCAGTCCTTTTGCAAGATTGGTGTCAAGTATTGATTTCTTGATTTCTTTCTTCTTCAAAGATCGAATCTTGCTAGAAAGAATGGCGGCGGCTGGAGGAGAACTCCTGGGGTGAAGATGGCTGAATTGCTTCTCTTCTCTCTAGAGTGTGTATGAGATTCAATCTCAGTTCGCAGGATGATTTCTTGCACACAACTCTAGGTTCGAAATCTGATTATCTCTCTTAGGGTTTCTCCTTTTTTTTTCTTGTTGATTAAGAAACCTCCTAATCAGGAGTTATCCAAATCCAAATTAGTATTTGGATAGGGGATGATCTTAATCCTATCTGTAGATTAAGTTAGCTTACTCTTGATCTTATCAAGAGGTTACCAGATTCAAATCTGATTTGAATTTGGTCTCCCAGAGTGGATAAGGTTAGAGGCCCAATCCTTTTGCTAACTTTAATCCCAGATCCACCCCATAGGTGGGTGATCATATCAGCCCTGCTCGAAATGGGCTTTTGGCCCATTAAGTGTTCAGTGCTTAACTAGTTTCCAATATGCTGCCCAGTTGGGCTTCTTTGTATGGCGTGAGACCCAAGCATTGATCTACACACCAGCCACATGGGTTTGGCCCAGCCTTTATTACAAGGCCCAACCGAATTCATTGATAAACTCAGTAAACCCCTGAACCCATCACATGGACCCTATGGGCCCAACACTTACATTAAGTGGTCCCTGGGCCAAGCCATCTTATAAAAACCCAGGGACTGTGGGTAGGTGCAAGATTAGCCCATCAGGTACTATCCTAAATGGTCTTACACTTAACATCTCAGCCCTTAATGATCAAGTACTGCCCGACAAGAGAGGACCTCTCCCTCGACTACAAGGAATAGTGCTACACTCTCCACTCACATGGATCCCGGGAATTAAAACCATTTACAAACATTTTGAAATCATAAAAAAATATATATATATTAATTTTGTAAAACAAAATTCCAACGATTGAAATCAACTGCCGGCAGTTTGGTTTCTATCAGAGAGAGTGTCTTCCCGATCATTACCTTTGTCCGACAAAGGGGCTGATCCTATCACTACGATCACCCACTTAGATGAATTCTTAGACTGTCCCAACATATCCAAGTTTTGATCCCCGCTAAGGATCTCTCTAATTGGCATATCAAAGACAACCCGATCCGACACCTAGTGAAGTATCACAATCGAGTCTAGGGGTTAGGTGTAACTTTTCAGTTTTGCCCTTCTATCTCCAAGGTCCAGGGCAATACTGGAAATCTAGTCTGGTTCAAGGATTCGAGTAATCCCATACTGCATGTGCCTTGGGTCTTACCCTGGTGGCCGAAACAGGCCATCCCAGACTTATACAATGGCTGTGAACATTTAAAACTACCACAAATCTCAATAAGTGTCCAATTTTAGGGTCTTGCACAGAATTATACCAAATAACATGAATCAAACATGCACTTTATTTATTTACACTAAATAATAAAAGTATATCAAATCGGATTGAAGTTAAGGGCATACAAAACTGTCTAACATAAGTGCCAAACAGAACCTATAGGAATAGAAGATTCATTGAAAATTCTAAGGAATAACACATTATTAGTTATAAAATATAAAACACTATAACTCTCAACCTCTTAAAAGAATCCACCCAAAAGAATTCGTTTCAACAAAGCTCAAAGGAATCCCAACATGGCCAGCCCAAATTGGAACCAACAAAACAATGCAATGTCAATCGAATTTGTCATTCAATAACCGATATAACAAAAGCCTATAAAGAAGTGATCCACTTTATTTAACAATTACAACCAAAGTTATCAAGACAATGCCAGAAGAAAGCCATCAAAGCGATACATAGCTGAAATTAATCCAAACTATGCAAGATTATCCCAGCCAACATAACCTATTGAGACAAAGGTAAATAAAAGTCAACTAAGCTGAAACAAGATGTGGACAATTTTAGATTAATGACTTTGAAACCAACCTATTCTGATCCAAATGAATCCAGCTCAACCTAGATAAAACCATCTGGTAGACATTAAATATATCTAACATTAATCAAACCCATTTTTTGAAATCCCGCAAAACCGAGTCCTACCAAACTGTGGTAGAGCCATCTACACATTATCCAAAACTAACCTAGCCCTAGACAACCAACCAACCATCAATTAAATGCATACCAACTAACAAAGTTTATTAGAAAAATAAACTCCATTTACAAACTGAACTGAAACCAACGTACCAAGATAAACAAGGAAATATACTAAACTAGTTTACAAAATAAAACTAGGACTAATCAAATGAAAATAAAACCAATAAACCAAGATCAATCCAAACAATCCTGTCTAAACAAAATAAAACAATTCAAAGCAAAAACTTTATACAATCAATTTAACCTACAAGAACAGAGCTTCTTACAACTTTAATCCCACTATTATAACTTAAACAAACCCATCATAACTTATAGCACTAGTAGGACAATCTCACTATTCAAAGTTAAACAAACCCAACATATTTAGAAAAATAGGAAATCAACTCAACCCCAACAAAAAATGAAATGAGCCCTTCTCCAATCAAAACAAAGCCAACAAACAAGGATTAATCCAAACAAATCAGTTTAAAAAATGTAAAAATACACGGAATGAAACTTGATGTAATCACAACAACCAACAGATAACACAGATCTTACAACCCTAAAGTCGCTATTTTAACCTAGCCAAACCCATCATACCGAGATAAGCTAAATTCACACACTAAGATGTATAAGTGCCAAACAGAACCTATAGGAACATATTCAAGCTAGTCGCCACAGGCCTCATAAACGTTCCTATGCCAGATGAACACTACTAGATTTACAAAATATAAAACAGTATTACTCAATCAGAAGATTCATCGAAAGCCCTAAGGGATAACACATTATTAGTTATAAAATATAAAACAATATTACTCTCAACCTTTCAAAATAATCCTCCCAAAATAGTCCATTACAACAGAGCACAAACCAAACCCAACATGGCCAACCCAAATTGAAACCAATGAAACCATGCATGGTTGGTCGAATATGTCATTCAGTAACCAATATAACAAAATCCTAGAAAGAAGTGATCCACTTTATTTAACAAATCCAACCAAAGCAATCAAGACATTGCAAAAGAAAACCATAAATGCAAAATGTAACTGAAACTAATCCGAACTATCCAAGAATGTCCAAACCGACCTAACCTATTAAGACAAAGCTAAATTAAAGTCAACAAAGGGGCAACAAGATGCCAACAAATTTAGATTACTCACTTCCAAAACAACCTATGCTGATGCAAATGAATCCAACTAAACCTAGATAAAACTATTTGGTAGACATTTATTATATCTAATGTTAATCAAACCCATTCTTCAAAATCCCACGAAAATGAGTCCTACCAAACCATGGTAGAGCCAACTACACATTATACAAAACTAACTGACGGGTTGTCAAAGCCCTCAGATTTAATTCTAGTCCCACTCTATGAGTAAAATTGTAGTAACAGTGGTAACAGGTCGAATCCCACAGGGAGCAAGTAATTAATTTCTCAACCATGTGCACAATTTAAAGAGTGGGAATTCCAAATAATTAAACTTCTAAACAATTAACACAAAGTAGCAAATAACAATTAACAAGGAAGATTTCAATCCTACCAAACTCTGATCCAAAGGTTCAATTTGAGTCAATTGATCACCAATCCTAGGCTAAAAATAGCAATCTTGCAATTCAAGCATTTAACTTTTAGATTTATTAGGATAGCCATAATAAACCTTATACCTTCCTAGTTTAGTTGACCAAACCCAGCATTCAATCAACACTTATCATTAACCGACTGGGCACGATAGCGTTCCATATCAATTAATGATAGCAATAAATTTTATGAAAGCAGTTAAACCAAAATACAAATAATTGAGATAGCTGCAATTATTAAATTTTGTTCCATTTATTCCCTTTAGGTTAAAACATGCCAACACATTGGTCAAAGGCTGTCATGAACAATTGACCCACAAAGATATTAACCTAATTGCTACTTGTACCACTATTAGTGACAATTATGGATCACCGAATCATGAATAGCCATAGGAAGGTCAATATTAATTAATTTGTCAGATTAATCAACATCAATTAATTTGACAGATTAATCAATATCAACCCAATGAATACTTAAATTAAAGGCAAGAATTTAAATTAAGAACATAACTTCACAGTGACACAATTGAACCAAAAATTCCCCTTGAATCAGAAAAGAGAAGCTCAGCCACTCATGGTCGTTGTCTCCATCTTGCTTTGCTTCCAAGGTGGATTGATTGATTGATGCTTAAAGCTAGCCCCCCCCCCTTTATATAGCTTTAGGAGGCGAGGTGGTTTCCAACTCTTTTTAGGAGTTCATTCTCAAAAATAGAAAGTCCTAATTAGTTTTGATCTAATCCTATCCTATCTCTTATCTAGTAATCTCAATTCTCTCTATCTTTCTAGGATTACAATTGAAATTGAAATCTGATAAGACTCTTTATTCTTGAATTCAAATTGGGCTTCTTTAATAAATTGGGCTGCTACAAGGCTATTCTGCGAATTGGGCTTCAGTTGTGAACTGGGTTTCTCTACGAATTTGCTTTGAATATGGGCCCAATCTTGACCTTGATGCAGACCGAATCTGTCAAAACCCAGAATATGAAAGTTGTGGAGTTCTCCCTTATCTTTCTGGTGCATCTAAAATCATCCCAATTGGAGCCTGGTTATAAGAGTTATGCCAAGATTACTGAACGGTGCCAAAACTGTTCAAAAATCATCCGATTAACCTTATTTCCCTCTTGTCGCCTTCTTGCTTGCCCTAAATCGAAATAGAAGAGTAATGAAACAATTAAGTACTAATTAAGTATAAAATGAAGAGATGAGAGATCCATCGTATGGATGCCCAAATCTTGCAGAATAAAGGGGCAAATTTCAAAAAATTTTCTCTCCCTTTCAACTGAGAATCGCATTCCCTATTTAGAAAATCATATTTTCAAGGATCAATCTTGAACCATAAACTGAACCAGATCTGAACCAAAAAGAGTAGGAGAGGATTATACCTAATATGGAGAAAAAATATCTCCCAACAAAGGTGTTCACGCCCAAGGAAGGATCCAAACACTGCTCCCACAGAAGATGGCGTAGTGCATGATGGAGCAGAATCAACAGTATTCTTCTCCAAGAATTTTGTCATTCGTAAGAAACAGCAGGATGGCATGTGAGCATAGCTTCCTATCAATTCTTTCTCAAAGAACTGATGTCAAGATCGAACATTGACTTCTCCCATGACTGGAGATCGAACTGGATGTCTGGCGGCTACAGGAAGGAGGCGGCAAGAAAGATCTTTGCAGGGATTACAGAAATCTTTCTTCTGTGATTTCAGCTCTGAAGAGGATCTGGTTATGTGTCTTCTAAAGCTTGCCACCCCCTTCTTCTTTTGTAACCCCAAAAGATTAGCTCCTAATCCAATTAGGAGCTACTGATCCAAATCATATTTGGATCAGACCTCTCTTTAGTTGATAAGGATAAACCCATATCTTATCTATAGATTAGATCAACCTTCTCCTAATCTCATTAGAATGTTTCTAGATCTGAATATGATTCAGATCTGGACTCTCTGAGTGGATAGGGTTAAGAGCCTATCTTATTTGCTGATCCATCTCAAATTTTGCCCATATTTAACTTATTAAATAAGTCCAATTCAAAATGGGCTTTAGGCCCATTAAGCTTATGTGCTCACTTTACCTTCCTAACTACTGCCTAGCTGGGCTTCTTTGTATGGTGTGGGACCCAAGCATTGATCTACACATCAGGCACATGGTTTCGGCCCAGCCTTTATTACTAGGCCTGGCCGAATATACTGTTATGGACAGTGCACCCCCTGAAATCCATCAAATGGCTCTATGGGCCCAATACATACCCTAAGTGGTCCTTGAGCCAAGCCACCTTGTAACACCCAGGGACTGTGGGAAAATGCAAGATTAGCCCATTAGGTATTATCCTCAATGGTCTTTCACTTAACCTCTTAGCCCATAATGATCATACACTGCCCGACAAGAGAGGACCTCTCCCTTGGCTGCAAGGAACAGTGTTACACTCTCTACTTATATGGATCCTAGGAATTAAATGAAAGAATGGTAGGATCCATCTAATGGATGCCAAAAGGATTGCAGAATGGGTCGGCAAAGTTCAAAAATTTCCTATCTTCTCTCAACTGGGAATCACATTCCCTAAATTTAGAATACAATATTCAAGGATCCTACTGAAGGGATAGGAAATCCATCACATGGACGCCCAAAGATTGCGGAATAAGGGGGCGAATTTCAAAAATTTTTCTCTCCCTTCAACTAGCAATCGAATTCCCCATTTAGAAAATCATATTTTCAAGGATCATTCTTGAACCATAAACTGAACCAGATTTGAGCCAAAAGGAGTAGGGAGAGATAATACCTGATATAGAGAAAAAGTATCTCCCAATGGAGGAGTTCACGCCCAAGGAAGGATCCAAAATCTGCTCCCACTGAAGATGGCGTAGTGCAGGGTGGAGCAGAATCAGCAGTGTTCTTCCAAAAGAACTAGACCCTTCTCAAGAATCGCCTGGACGGCTTGTGAATATAACTCCCACCAATCTTTTCTCCAAAAGATTGGTATCAAGATCCAATCATGATATCTCCCAAGAACTGGAGATCGAAATACTGTAGGCGGCGACTGTAGGAAGGAGGCGGCAAGAGAGTATTTGAAGGGTGCAGATTCTCTCTTTAGTGATTTTAGCTCTGAAGACAAGAATGTGTATTGCTTGCATGTCTAAAGGCTGCCGCCCCCTTCTCCTTTTATAGTCTTAAAGGTATCAGCTCCTAATCCCATTAGGAGTTGCTAACCCAAATCAAATTTGGATTGGAAGTCCCTTTAAGATAAGGGATAACCCTTATCTTATCTGCAGATTAGATCAGCCATCTCCTAATCTAATTACATGGATTCCAGATCTAAATCCCATTTAGATCTTGGACTCTCTAAGTGGATAGGGTCTGGGCCCAATCCTATCAGCTAATCCATCTCAAAATTCTCCCCTTAAGTGACTAACCAAATTAGCCCAGTTTGAAATGGGCTTAAGGCCCATTAAAGGTTATGTATTCATTTAGCCTTCCAAACAGCTGCCCAGTTGAGCTTCCTTGTATGGCATGGGACCCAAACATTGATCTACACATCAGCCACATGGTTCAGCCCAGCCTTTGTCACGAGGCCGGGCCGAATACACTGTTATGGACAGTGCACCCCCTGAAACCCATCAAATGGGCTCTATGGGCCCAACACTTACCCTAAGTGGTCCCTGGGCCAAGCCACCTTGTAACACCCAGGGACTGTGGGCAGATGCAAGATTAGACCATCAGGTATTATCCTCAATGGTCTTACACTTAACCTCTCAGCCCATAATGATCATACACTGCCCGACAAGAGAGGACCTCTCCCTCAGCTGCAAGGAACAGTGTTGCACTCTCTGCTTATATGGATCCCGGGAATTAAAACCTTTTGCAAATCATTTCAAAACCATAATATATATACTTTTATATTTCATATAAAATATATTTTGCAAAACAAGTCTCAATGATTGAAATCAGCTGCCTACAGTCTTGGTTTCCATTAGTGAGAGTGCATCCCCGATCCTTACCTTTGTCTGACAAAGGGGCTGATCCTGTCACTATGATCACCAACTCAGATGAATTCTCAGACTCTCCCAACATACCCAGGTTTTGACACCCACTAAGGATCTCACTGATTGGTACATCAAAGACAGCCCAATCTGACACCTAGTGTAGTATCATAATTGAGTCTAGGGGTCGGGTGTAACTTTCCAGTTTTGCCCACCAATCTCCAAGGACCAGGGCAATACTGGAAATCTGGTCCAGTTCAAAGATTCAATTAATCCTACACTGTATGTGCCTAGGTTCTCACCCCGGTCGCTGAGACAAGCCACCCCAACCGACTTGGTGGCACAGTGTCAGCCTTTGCAGGATAGGTCTCCCCAGACTGACCCACTGGCTGTGAACATTCTAAACAAACACGAGTCTCATTAAGTGTCCAGTTTAAGGGTATTGCATAGAAACATGCCAAGGGAACATGAATCAAATATGCATTTTTATTCATTTACAATAAACTCATAAAGTACATCATTTTTTATTGAAGCTAAGGGCATACAAAACTGTCTAACACCTACTTGAACCATAATTGAACCAGATTTGAACCAAAAGGGAAGGGAAGAATTATACATGATCTAGAGAGGTAGTATCTCCCAAAGTTGGTGTTCTTGCCCAAAGAGGACACCAAGATCTACTTCTGCTGAAGATGACACAACCGTATGTGGAACGGAACCAACAGAGTGCGTCCTATACACTGGATCCTTCTCAAAAATCCTCTGGAAACTCTGAGCACCAAATATTTTTTAGTCTTTTCTACACGACTTATGTGAAGAATTGATTTCTTGATTTCTTTCTTCTGCAAAGATTAAATCTTGCCAGAAGGAATGACGGCGGCTGGAGGAGAACTCTTGGGATGAAGATGGCTGAATTGCTTCTCTTCCCTCTGGAGTGTGTATGAGATCTAATCTCAGTTCGCAGGATGCTTTTTTGCTTCCAACCCCTGGTTCGAAATCTGATATTTCTCTCTTAGGGTTTCTCCTCTTTTCTTCTTGATTAAGAAACCTCCTAATAAGGAGTTATCCCAATCCAAACAGTATTTGGATAGGGGATGATCTTAATCTTATCTGCAGATTAAGTTAGCTTACTTTTGATCTTATCAGGAGGTTACCAGAGTCAAATCTGATTTGAATTTGGTCTCCTAGAGTGGATAAGGTTAAAGGCCCAATCCTTTTCTAACTTTAATCCCAAATACGCCCCATAAAAGGGTGATCATATCAGTCCAGCTCGAAATGGGCTTTTGGCCCATTAAGTTCCGTGCTTAACTAGTTTCTAATCTGCTGCCCAGTCGGGATTTTTTGTATGGTGTGGGACCCAAGCATTGATCTACACACTAGCCACATGGGTTCAGCCCAGCCATTATTACAAAGCCTAGCCGAATTCACTGAAAAGCTCAGTGAACCCCTAAGCCCATCACATGGACCCTATGGACCCAACACTAACATTAAGTGGTCCCTGGGCCAAGCCATCTTATATAAAGCCCAGGGACTATGGGTAGGTGCAAGATTATCCCATCAGGTACTATCCTAAATGGTCTTATACTTAACCTCTCATCCCTTAATGATCAAGCACTACCCAACAAGAGAGGACCTCTCCTTCAGCTGCAAGGAACAATGTCGTACTCTCCACTCACATGGATCCTGAGAATTAAAACCATTTGCAAACATTTTGAAACCGTACAAATATATATATTATATTAATTTTGCAAAACAAAATTCCAACGATTGAAATCAACTGCCAAAAGTTTAGTTTTCATCAGAGAGAGTGCATTCCCGATCATTACCTTTGTCCGACAAAGGGGCTGATCCTGTTACTATGATCACCCACTCAGATGAATTCTCAGACTATCCCAACATACCCAGGTTTTGATCCCTGCTAAGGATCTCTTTGATTGGCATATCAAAGACAGCCCGATCTGACATTTAGTGAAGTGTCATAATCGAGTCAAGGGGTCAGGTGTAACTTTCCAGTTTTGCCCATCTATCTCCAAGGTCCATGGCAATACTGGAAATCTGGTCTGGTTCAAGGATTTGAGTAATCCCATGCTACATGTGCCTTGGGTCTTACCATGGTGGCCGAGACAGGCCATCCCAACACTTGGTGGCACACTAGTATCAACATTGGCAGGATAAATCTCCCCAGACATATCCAATGGCTATGAACATTTAAAACTAACACGAGTCTCTATAAGTGTCCAGTTTTAGAGTCTTGCACAGAATTATACCAAACAACATGAATCAAACATGCACTTTATTTATTTATACTAAATATCAAAAGTACATCAAATCGGATTAAAGCTAAGGGCCCCCACTTATACAAAACTGTCTAACAGCTCCCACTTGCACTTAGGTCCAATCTGGTACAAGTCGGAGTCCCATACTTTCCACGTGTTTCTCAAACACCTTCTGTGTCAGTGGCTTAGTCAATGGGTCTACCACATTATCCATTGTTGCTATCTTCTGAATTAGAACATCCCCTCTACCAACAATCTTTCGTAGTACGTGGTACTTCCTCTCGATGTACTTTGACTTCAAGTGGGCCCGAGGATCCATTGTTGTCACACAACAACGGGATGGGTGATGTACTGGATGGAATCACTTCCAATTCGTATATGAATTTCTTCATCCACATGGCTTCCTTGGTAGCTTCACTTGCGGCAATGTACTCGGACTTGGTTGTGGAATCTACAGTGGATCCCTGTTTGCTACTTTTCCAGCAAACAACACACGATCCTATTGTGAAAACATACCTAGATGTAGACTTTCTATCATCTGGATCCGACTAGAAATCGGCATCATTATACCCTAAAACTTGTAGTGAACTACCATCAAATTCTAAACAAAACTCTTTTGTCCTTCAAAGGTATTTGAGTATGTTCTTCATAGCAGTTCGATGCTCCTGCCCTAGGTTGGCCCGGAATCTGCTTACCACACTCACCGCCTGAGCAATGTTCGGGCGAGTGCACAGCATAGCATACATGATGCTCCCTACGGCTCAGGCATAAGGAACGTCTCTCATGCCCTCAATCTCCTCAGAAGTCTTTGGAGACATCTTCTTGGAGAGAGTGACTGCATGCCTGAAAGGAACGTTTCCTTTCTTGGAGTTCTCCATGCTATATCTTTTGACAATTTTGTCAATGTAAGTAGCCTGGGATAATCTAATTATCCACTTTGATCTATCTCTATAGAGTTGAAGACCCAGAATATACGAAGCTTCTCCAAGATCTTTCATGCAGAACTGTTGTGATAGCCATACCATGACCAAAGTCAACATTCCTACATCATTCTCAATGAGTAGGATATCATCCACGTACAACACCAAAAAGGTGATCTCATCCCCACTGTATTTTCTGTAAACATAGGGTTCATCCGGATTCTACTCAAAGTCAAACGTATTGGCTACAGAATCAAAACAGATGTTCCAACTCCTAGAAGCCTGCTTAAGTCCATATATGGATCTATTAAGTTTACATACCATGTGTTCCTGACCAGTAGAAATGAAGCCTTATGTGTTAGACAGTTTTGTATGCCCTTAGCTTCAATCAAAATTGATGTACTTTATGAGTTTATTGTAAATGAATAAAAGTGCATATTTGATTCATGTTCCCTTGGTGTGTTTCTGTGTAATACTCTTAAACTGGACACTTATTGAGACTCGTGTTAGTTTAGAATGTTCACAGCCAGTGGGTCAGTCTGGGGAGACCTATCCTGACAAGGCTGACACTGTGGTGCCATCAAGTTGGTTGGGGAAGCTTGTCTCAGCTACCGGGGTGGGACCCTAGGCACATACAGTGTGGGATTAATTGAATCTTCGAACTGGACCAGATTTCCAGTATTGCCCTGGACCTTGGAGATTGATGGGCAAAACTGAAAAGTTACACCCGACCCCTAGACTCGATTATGATACTGCACTAGGTGTCGGATCGGGGTGTCTTTGATGTACCAATCAGTGAGATCCTTAGCGGGGGTCAAAACCTGGGTATGTTGGGACAATCCGATAATTCATCTGAGTGGGTGATCATAGTGACAGGATCAGCCCCTTTGTCAGACAAAGGTAATGATCGGGGATGCACTCTCACTGTTGGAAACCAAGACTGCTGGTAGCCGATTTCAACCGTTGAAATTTGTCTTTTGCAAAGTTTATTTTATATGAGATAAAAAAGTATATGTATTTTGGTTTCTAAAATGTTTGCAAAATGGTTTTAATTCCCGGGATCCATATAAGTGGAAAGTGCAACACTGTTCCTTGCAGCCGAGGGAGAGGTCCTCTCTTGTCGGGCAGTGTAAGATCATTATGGGCTGAGAGGTTAAGTGTAAGACCATTGAGGATAATACCTGATGCGCTAGTCTTGCATCTGCCCACAGTCCCTGGGTGTTACAAGGTGGCTTGGCCCAGGGACCACTTAGGGTAAGTGTTGGGCCCATAGAGCCCATTTGATGGGTTTCAGGGGGTGCACTGTCTTTATCAGTGTATTCGACCAGGCCTTGTAACAAAGGCTGGGTCGAACCCATGTGGCTGATGTGTAGATCAATGCTTGGGTCCCACGCCATACAAGGAAGCCCAACTGGGCAGTAGTTAGGAAGGTTAAGTGAGCACATAAGCTTAATGGGCCTACAACCCATTTTGAACTGGGCTATTTATTTAGTTAATTAAAGGGGCGAATTCTGAGATAGATTAGCAGATAGGATAGGGTCTTAACCCTATCCACTCAGAGAGTCCAGATCTGAATGTGATTTAGATCCAGAAACCTCCTAATGGGATTAGGATAAAGCTAATCTAATCTGCAGATAAGATAAGGGTTTAACCTTATCACTAGAAGAGAAGGCTGATCCAAATATGATTTGGATAAGCACCTCCTAATGGGATTAGGAGCTGATCTTTTCAAGGTAACAAAAGAAGGAGGGGGTGGCAGCCTTGAGAGAGAGAAGAAAAAAAAACACATCAGATCCTCTTTAGTGCTGAAATCAAGAAGAGAGAATTCTGCACCCTGCGAATACTCTCTTGCCGCCTCCCTGCTCTTGCCGCCCTGTTTGCCAGTTCGATCTCCAACTGTGGGAGAAGTCAAGATTGGATCTTGACATCTGTTCTTTGAGAAAGGATTGAAAAGGAAGTTGTGCTCACGTTCCAACCTGTTGTTTCTTGCGAAGGACAGAGTTCTTGGGAAGAACACTGTTGATTCTGCTCCATTCTGCACTGCGCCATCTTCAGTGGGAGTAGTCTTTGGATCCTTCCTTGGGTGTGAACACCTTCATTGGGAGATATTACTTCTCCATATCAGGTATCATTCTCTCCCATTCCTTTTGGTTCAGATCTGGTTCAATTTAAGGTTCAAGATTGATCCTTGAAAATATGATTTTCTAAATAGGGAATGTGATTCCCAGTTGAAGGGAGAGAAAAATTTTTGAAATTCGCCCCTTATTCCGCAATCTTTGGGCATCCATGGGATGGATCTCTCATCCCTTCTGTGGTATCAGAGCCAGGTTAAAGTCTTGAACCATTCTGTTTCAGATCTGAACCTGTGCAATTAGGGAGAAGGCGTTCTACCCAATTTGTGCAGATTTGGTTTTTGGGAAATTTGTTCCCAAAACAAATGGGCAAATAATCTGAAATTAATTTTAAATAAATTTGATTATTATTTAGAATTGTTCTTTATAATTTTCATGATTTATGGGCTGTTCGTATAAGAGGAGATCGAATTCTTGGTTTGCGCAGGGAACCTGCGATTTTGCAGTTCGTGATTTATTTTGGGTCTGCAAATAATTTTTTTTTTATTTTCTAGACTCAATGTATAGGTATTCGATCTGATGTAATTATTAATAGAAATAGGATTTCTATTTATTTTTATTTTGGATCGAAGTTGGCGGTGCAGAGAAGGAGATTTCGCAGATGAGAGAAATGCTATCTACGATTTGCAGTTTGTGAAACTGCATTCTGTGATCTAACCTCTGTTTTGCAGGAAGGATTGTGCGAGCAGTCCTGTTTGACTGATTCTTGTAATTCCTTTTATCAGTATTTAATTTCAGATTATTTTCTTGAATTAAGGATTTAATTAAAAATCAAACCCTAGACCCATTCGAACCAAGATTGGTTCAAAACTGTTTGGACCAATTCTAGGGTTTAATCAAGGCTAAAAGTCAGTCCTAATTTCCCACTAATGGGCTTAAGGATTGATATTTAATTAAATGGTTAATTCGGCCCAGCTTGTAAAGGCCCAGTTTTAAATAGTTAAAACTACAAAAGCCCATTTTAAAGGATAAAGCTATATGGGCCGAACTGGGTAACCCTAATTCAGCCCATATACCTAGATAATATTAATGGTTAATATTATGGAATTTTAACGGGCTTCCAACGGGCCTTACAGATAATTAATTGATTGGATCAATTTATCCCTGAATGTGATGTATGGATGTGTGATGTGCTGCGTACATGGGCCATAAGTACTTGGCCCATGCTCATTCGACAGTGGCTCTTGCGCACACCATGACTGAATGCACATCATTGCCATGGTGTCCCTTTTAGTCATTGGATGACTTCTCTCTGTGGTGGGCCCCACACCTCATCAAGAGGTTGCATGCGGAACCCTAGCTGATTCAAGGCCCACCGAAATCTGGCTTTATGAAAGTCAGTGGGAGCCACTTTGGTTTGACCTAAATCAAACTAGGGCGTAATTTTGTTCTCTCCAGCTAATATGAGTGCGTGTGATAGGGAGATTCATATGATGAACTCTCTAAAGGTCTTCCATCATTAGCATGAGGATGGGTCCTTCAGTAATGAGGAAACGCACCAGAAAATGGGCTATCCATTTGCTATTGGGCTTGTCTGAGTGTTTCATAAGATGATAGGGGCGTCATAGACCGATGTGGGAAGGGCTTCACCAGAAAATAGGAACTCTCTCACGGTACCTTGGCGTTCACGAATATGATGGGTAAGCACTCACTGGACAGAAAGGTTTACCTGAAAACGGCTCTGAACCTTGTCTGACTGAGGCCAAAGGGAAAACTCATATGATGAGTGGATGTGATCCTTGACAGAAAGGTGGGGGGGTTATGCAGCTGAAACAGTTGGCTCCATGCACCCTATGTGATTTCCCACATTTCTAGAGACAACCCGTAGTCTCCGTCACTAAGAAAGGAGGGAAATCTCAGAGACGAATAAATGGAAATGGATCGTAGATTAAAATCCATATCTATGAAATGAACAAGAATCAAATTAGGTTGTGGACTGATGTTTGCTCTTTTATCAGAAAATGGAAAACGGATCTTTTGCAAAACTGCTTGATGACAACAAGTTGAAGGGCCCAAACTATGCTGATTGGTACAGGAACCTTATGCTGGTCCTAGCTTCTGAAAAGCTGGACAAAGTGGCAATGAATCCTGCCCCGGAGCGTCCGGGTGATAGGGCTTCTGAGGCCCGAAGGAGAGACTATCAAGAATAGGAGGAGAAAAACTCCCTTGCCCGGTGTTACATCATTGCCTCCTTAGACAATCCGATACAGAGGCAGTTCGATCAGATCGAACTTGCCAAAGACATATTGGACAGTCTCAGGACAATGTATGAAGAGCAGAATCGTTCTACTTGACAAAAGGTCTTGAAACAGTTCATGACCGCTCAAATGTCCAAGGGTCAACAAGTTCACGACCATTGTCTTCGGATGATGGGATACATCAACGAACTGGAGGCTCTTGAATCCGGGCAGGACCTTGCAACCCAGATAGATGCTATCCTTAACTCTTTGCCTCCTTCCTTTAATCTGTTCATCATGAACTATAACATGAACAAGCTGATTGTCAGCTTACAAGAGCTCAGCAATATGTTGCAAAGAGCTGAAGAACTGATTAGAAAGGATGAGCCTATAGCCATGCTTGTAGAAGCTGCCAAGACAGGCAAGTGAAAGAGGAAGGCAAAGAAGCCTCAGAAGAAAGCCACAGAAGAAAGCCACTAAGAGCAAGAAGCAGAAGAAAGAGAAAGCATCGGATGCCTGTCACTTCTGCAAGAAGACCGGCCACTGGAAAAGGAACTGTCCTGCCTACCTAGAATCCAAGAAAGGTAACTTCAAAACTTGTGTTATAGAAACCAATTTGTTGGTAGCTTCTGCATCCTGATGTATTGACTCTGGGGCTTCAACTCATGCTTGTAACTCAATGCAGGGCTTCAAGGTAAGCAGAAGGCTGAGTGAAGGAGAAGTCACACTCTTCTTGGGGACTACTGTAACTATTGCAGCCGGGGCCGTAGGAACCGTGGAATTAATTTTTAGAGAAGGAACAATTGTACTGAAAGACTGTCTTTATGTGCAAAATTTAAGGAGAAATTTGATTTATGTCTCAAAACTGTGTGCAGATGGTTATTCTGTCTTCTTTAGTAATACGATTACTATTAAAAGAAACAACAGATTCATCGCATACGGGGAACTGGAGAATGGTCTTTATGTTCTACATCCTTCTCTAGAAACTAACATAACCGAAACTACGTCAGCTGAAATCCCTAAGAAGAGAGCTCGTGATACAGTTAATCCCACGTGTTTGTGGCATTATCGACTTGGCCACATCGGTGTTAACCGAATCACAAGGTTGATAAAGGATGGTCCTTTTGATTTTCTAACTATAAAAGATCTTCCCACTTGTGAGCCTTGCCTACAAGGCAAGATGGCGAAATGGCCATTTAACGGTAAGCCTAAAAGATGTACGGGCACACTTGACCTAATACATATTGATGTATGTGGTCCCCTGAGTGTTAGGACACGAAATCAACATGTGTATTTCATCACATTTATAGATGATTTTTCACGATATGGTTACGTGTACCTAATGAGACACAAGTCTGAATCCTTTTAAAAGTTCAAAGAGTTCAGACAAGAGGTCGAGAAACAGTTAGGGAGAGAAATTAAGGCCCTTCGATCAGATCGAGGTGGCGAGTATCTCTCTGACGAATTCAGGGACTACTTAAAGGACAATGGGATAGTATCACAATTAGCTCCTCCTGCTACACCACAACTTAACGGTGTTTCGGAGAGGAGGAATAGGTCCTTATTGGATATGGTCCGGTCGCTTCTCATACACTCAGAGTTACCCACATCCTTTTGGGTTTACACATTAGAGACTGCAATTTATGTGCTGAATCGGGTTCCAACCAAATCGGTTCCGAATACTCCATATGAACTTTGGACCGGAAAGAAACCAAGTGTCAGACACTTGAAGATTTGGGGTTGTCCAGGACACATTAAAAGAACGAGTATAGACAAGTTGGAATCCAAGACCAGTCGTTGCCTATTTGTAGGCTACCCAAAAGGCTCTGTAGGTTACCTATTCTATGACCCAAGTGAGCAGAAAGTGTTCTGCAGTCGTAACGCGCAATTCATGGAAACCAACTATATCCTGGACATCCATCGTCCGGAAGTTGTTCTTGAGGAGTAGAGCTCAGTAGCAGTGGGAGATGTCCCACAAGTTCCAGGTAGTGACCAACCTAGAAGATCCACTCGCTTGTGGCCATGCTTAAATCCATTAGGATCCTGCTAGCTATAGTAGCATACCAGGTAGTGACCAACCTAGAATATGCAGCAGCCGCAAGGCTTCATTGCTGCAGGTCAGGAAAACATGGTATGTAAACTTAATATATCCATTTATGGACTTAAGCAAGCTTCTAGAAGTTGGAACATCCGTTTTGACTCTGCCGTCAAATCGTTTGACTTCGTGCAGAATCCGGATGAACCCTGTGTCTATAGGAAGTACAGTGGAGATAAGGTTACCTTCTTGGTTCTGTATGTAGATGACATTCTACTCATTGGTAATGATGTAGGTATGTTAACTACGGTGAAAGTATGGTTATCACAGTAATTCTCCATGAAAGATCTTGGAGAAGCCTCCTATATACTGGGTCTTCGACTCTATAGAGATAGATTGAAGCGGATAATAGGATTATCCCAATCTGCCTACATTGACAAAATAGTCAAGAAATACAGCATGGAAAACTCCAAGAAAGGAAATGTTCCTTTTAGGCACGGAGTCACTCTCTCCAAGAAGATGTCTCCCAAGACTTCTGAGGAGATTGATGGCATGAAAGACGTTCCCTATGCCTCTGCCGTAGGAAGCATCATGTATGCCATGCTATGCACTCGTCCGGACATAGCTCAGGCAGTGAGAGTAGTAAGCAGATTTCAGGCCAACCCAGGACAGGAGCATTGGACTGCTGTGAAAAACATACTTAAGTACCTTCGAAGGACAAAAGAGTTTTGTCTAGTATTCGACGGTAGCTCACTACAGATCCAAGGGTATACAGATTCTGATTTCTAGTCAGACCCAGATAATAGAAAGTCTACATCTGGATATGTTTTCATGATAGGATCGTGTGTTGTTTGCTGGATAAGCAGCAAACAGGGGTCCACTGTAGACTCCACGACCGAGGCCGAGTACAATGCCGCAAGTGAGGCTGCCAAAGAAGCCGTATGGATGAAGAAGTTCATTCATGAGTTGGGAGTAGTTCCATCTAACACATCACCCATCCCATTGTTGTGTGACAACAATGGAGCCATTGCTCAGGCTAAGGAGCCACGAGCCCACTCGAAGTCGATGCACATCGAGAGGAAGTACCACGTACTACGGGAGATTGCTGGTAGAGGGGACGTCCTGATTCAGAAGGTAGCGTCAGCGGAAAATGTAGCAGACCCATTGAGAAAGCCACTATCACAAAAAGTGTTTGAGAAACACGTGGAAAGCATGGGACTCCGGCTACTACCTGATTGGACCTAAGTGCAAGTGGGAGCTATTAGACAGTTTTGTATGCCCTTAGCTTCAATCAAAATTGATGTACTTTATGAGTTTATTGTAAATGAATAAAAGTGCATATTTGATTCATGTTCCCTTGGTGTGTTTCTGTGTAATACCCTTAAACTGGACACTTATTGAGACTCGTGTTAGTTTAGAATGTTCACAGCCAGTGGGTCGGTCTGGGGAGACCTATCCTGACAAGGCTGACACTGTGGTGCCACCAAGTCGGTTGGGGTGGCTTGTCTTAGCTACCGAGGTGAGACCCTAGGCACATACAGTGTGGGATTAATTGAATCTTTGAACTGGACCAGATTTCCAGTATTTCCCTGGACCTTGGAGATTGATGGGCAAAACTGGAAAGTTACACCCGACCCCTAGACTCGATTATGATACTGCACTAGGTGTCGGATCGGGGTGTCTTTGATGTACCAATCAGTGAGATCCTTAGCGGGGGTCAAAACCTGGGTATGTTGGGACAATCCGATAATTCATCTGAGTGGGTGATCATAGTGATAGGATCCGCCCCTTTGTCGGGCAAAGGTAATGATCGGGGATGCACTCTCACTGTTGGAAACCAAGACTGCCGGCAGCCGATTTCAACCATTGAAATTTGTCTTTTGCAAAGTGTATTTTATATGAGATATAAAAGTATATGTATTTTGGTTTCTAAAATGTTTGCAAAAAGGTTTTAATTCCCGGGATCCATATAAGTGGAGAGTACAACACTGTTCCTTGCAACCGAGGGAGAGGTCCTCTCTTGTCGAGCAGTGTAAGATCATTAGGCTGAGAGGTTAAGTGTAAGACCATTGAGGATAATACCTGATGGGCTAATCTTGCATCTGCCCACAGTCCCTGGGTGTTACAAGGTGGCTTGGCCCAGGGACCACTTAGGGTAAGTGTGGGGCCCATAGAGCCCATTTGATGGGTTTCAGGGTGTGCACTGTCATTATCAGTGTATTCGACAAGGCCTTGTAACAAAGGCTGGGCCGAACCCATGTGGCTGATGTGTAGATCAATGCTTGGGTCCCATGCCATACAAGGAAGCCCAACTGGGCAGCAATTAGGAAGGTTAATGGGCCTACAACCCATTTTGAACTGGGCTATTTATTTAGTTAATTAAAGGGGCGAATTCTAAGATAGATTAGCAGATAGGATAGGGTCTTAACCCTATCCACTCAGAGAGTCCAGATCTGAATGTGATTCAGATCCAGAAACCTCCTAATGGGATTAGGATAAAGCTAATCTAATCTGCAGATAAGATAAGGGTTTAACCTTATCACTAGAAGAGAAGGCTGATCCAAATATGATTTGGATAAGCACCTCCTAATGGGATTAGGAGCTGATCTTTTCAAGGTAACAAAAGAAGAAGGAGGGGGTGGCAGCCTTGAGAGAGAGAAGAACAAAAAAACACATTAGATCCTCTTTAGTGCTGAAATCAATAAGAGAGAATTCTGCACCCTGCGAATACTCTATTGCCGCCTCCCTGCTCTTGCCGCCCTATTTGCCAGTTCGATCTCCAGCTGTGGGAGAAGTCAAGATTGGATCTTGACATCAGTTCTTTGAGAAATGATTGAAAAGGAAACTGTGCTCACGTTCCATCCTACTGTTTTTGCGAAGGACAGAGTTTTTGGGAAGAACACTGCTGATTCTACTCCATTCTGCACTGCACCATCTTCAGTGGGCGCAGTCTTTGGATCCTTCCTTGGGTGTGAACACCTTTGTTGGGAGATATTACTTCTCCGTATCAGGTATCATTCTCTCCCATTCATTTTGGTTCAGATCTGGTTCAGTTTAAGGTTCAAGATTGATCCTTGAAAATATGATTTTCTAAATAGGGAATAGGGAATGTGATTCCCAGTTGAAGGGAGAGAAAAATTTTTGAAATTCGCCCCTTATTCCGCAATCTTTGGGTGTCAATGGGGTGGATCTCTCATCCCTTCATTATGGCTGCTGCATATAGATATCTTCAGTAAGATCTCCATTCAGGAATGTAGTTTTGACATCCATTTGCCAAATCTCATAATCATGGTATGTTGCTACAGCTAGTAGGATCCTAATAGATTTAAGCATGGCCACGAGCGAAAAGGTTTCCTCATAATCGATGCCTTCTTCCTGATTATACCCTTTCACCACCCAACAAGCTTTGTAGGTCTCAATCCTGCCATCATGGCCCTTCTTCCTCTTGTAGATCCATTTGCAACCAATTGCTTTTACCCCAGAGGGCGGATGTTGAAGGGATAGGAAATCCATCACAAGGACGCCCAAGATTGCGGAATAAAGGGGGCAAATTTCAAAAATTTTTCTTTCCCTTCAACTGGGAATCGAATTCCCTATTTAGAAAATCAAATTTTCGAACATCATTCTTGAACCATAAACTAAACCAGATCTGAACCGAAAGGAGGAGACAGACATAATACCTGATACAGAGAAACAATATTTCTCAATGGAGGTGTTCATGCCCAAGGTAGAAACCAAAATCTGCTCCCACTGAAGATGGCGCAGTGCAAGGTGGAGCAGAATCAACAGTGTCCTTCCTAAGAACTTGATTCATCCCAAGAATCACCTGGACAGCTTGTGAATACAACTCCTACCAATCTTTTCTCCAAAAGATTGGAATCAAGATCCAATCTTGATTTCTCCCAAAGAGTGGAGATCGAACTGCAATAGGCGGCGGCTGCAGGAGGTGGCTAGAGAGTATTTGCAGGGTGCAGAATTCTCTCTTCTATGATCTCAGCTCTGAAGACAAGACTTGAGTCTGTTGGATGTTGTGTCTAAAGGCTACTGCCCCCTCTTCCTTTTATAGACTTAAAGGAATCTGCTCCTAATCCCATTAGTAGTTGCTAACCCAAATCATATCTAGATTAAAGTCCCTTTAATATAAGGGATAATCCTTATCTTATCTGCAGATTAGATCAGCCAGCTCCTAATCTAATTAGGAAGTTTCCAAATCTAAATCTCATTTAGATCTTGGACTCTCTGAGTGGATTGGGTGTGGGCCCAATCCTATTAGCTGATCTTATCTCAGAATTCGCCCCTTAAAGACTAGTCAAATTAGCCCAGTTCGAAAAGGGCTTAAGGCCCATTTAGGGTTATGTATTCATTAAGCCTTCCAAACTGCTGCCCATTTGGGCTTCCTTGTATGGCGTGGGACCCAAACATTGATCTACACATCAGCCACATGGGTTCAGCCCAACCTTTGTTACAAGGCCTGGCCGAATACACTATTATGGACAGTGCACCCCCTGAAAACCCATCAGATGGGCTCTATGGGCCCAACACTTACCCTAAGTGGTCCCTGGGCCAAGCCACCTTGTAACACCCAGGGACTGTGGGCAGATGCAAGATTAGACCATCAGGTATTATCCTCAATGGTCTTACACTTAACCTCTCAGCCCATAATGATCATACACTGCCCGACAAGAGAGGACCTCTCCCTCAGCTGCAAGGAACAGTGTTGCACTCTCTGCTTATATGGATCCCGGGAATTAAAACCTTTCGCAAATCATTTCAAAACCATAATATATATACTTTTATATTTCATATAAAATATATTTTGCAAAACAAGTCTCAATGATTGAAATCAGTTGCCTACAGTCTTGGTTTCCATTAGTGAGAGTGCATCCCCGATCCTTACCTTTGTCTGACAAAGGGGCTGATCCTGTCACTATGATCACCCACTCAGATGAATTCTCAGACTCACCCAACATACCCAGGTTTTGACACCCACTAAGGATCTCACTGATTGGTACATCAAAGACAGCCCAATCTGACACCTAGTGCAGTATCATAATTGAGTCTAGGGGTCAGGTGTAACTTTCCAGTTTTGCCCACCAATCTCCAAGGACCAGGGCAATACTGGAAATCTGGTCCAGTTCAAAGATTCAATTAATCCTACACTGTATGTGCCTAGGTTCTCACCCCGGTCGCTGAGACAAGCCACCCCAACCAACTTGGTGGCACAACAGTGTCAGCCTTTGCAGGATAGGTCTCCCCAGACCGACCCACTGGCTGTAAACATTCTAAACTAACACGAGTCTCATTAAGTGTTCAGTTTAAGGGTATCACACAGAAATATACCAAGGGAACATGAATCAAATATGCACTTTTATTCATTTACAATAAATTCATAAAGTACATCATTTTTTATTGAAACTAAGGGCATACAAAACTGTCTAACAGCTCCCATTTGCACTTAGGTCCAATCAGGTACTAGCCGGAGTCCCATGCTTTTCACATGTTTCTCAAACACTTTCTGTGATAGTGGCTTTGTCAATGGGTCTGCTACATTTTCTGCTGGCGCTACCTTCTGAATCAGGACGTCCCCTCTACCAACAATCTCCCTCAGTACATGGTACTTCCTCTCGATGTGCTTCGACTTCGAGTGGGCTCGTGGCTCCTTAGCCTGAGCAATAGCTCCATTGTTGTCACAAAACAATGGGATGGGTGATGTGCAGGACGGAACTAGTCCCAACTCGTGAACGAACTTCTTCATCCACACGACTTCTTTTGCAGCCCCACTTGCGGCAATGTATTCGGCCTCGGTCCTGGAGTCTACTGTGGACCCCTGTGTGCTACTTTTCCAGCAAACAGCACATGATCCTATCGTGAAAACATATCCAGATGTAGACTTTCTATCATTAGGATCCGATTGGAAATCGGCATCTGTATACGCTTGGATATGTAGTGAGCTACCATCGAATACTAAACATAACTCTTTTATCCTTCGAAATTACTTAAGTACGTTTTTCACAACAGTCTAATGCTCCTGCCCTGTGTTGGCCTGAAATATGCTTACTACACTCACTGCCTGAGCAATGTCAGGGCGAGTGCACAGCATGGCATACATGATGCTCCCTATGGCAAAGGCATAGGGAACGTCCTTCCTGCCATCAATCTCCTCAGAAGTCTTGGGAGACATCTTCTTGGAGAGAGTGACTTCGTGCCAGAAAGGAACATTTCCTTTCTTGGTGTTTTCCATGCTGTATCTTTTGACTATTATGTCAATGTAGGCAGATTGTGATAATCCTATTATCTGCTTCGATCTATCTCTATAGAGTCGAAGACCCAGTATATAGGAGGCCTCTCCAAGATCTTTCATGGAGAATTGTTGTGAAAGCCAAATTTTCACCGTAGTCAACATTCCTACATCATTCCCAATGAGTAGAATGTCATCTACATACAGAACCAAGAAGGTAGCCTTATCTCCACTGTACTTCCTATAAACATAGGGTTCATCTGGATTCTGCTTGAAGTCAAATGATTTGACGGAAGAGTCAAAACGGATGTTCCAACTTCTAGAATCTTGCTTAAGTCCATAAATGGATCTATTAAGTTTACATACCATGTTTTCCTGACCCGCAACTATGAAACCTTGCGGTTGTTGCATATAGATATCTTCAGTAAGATCTCCATTCAGGAATGCAGTTTTGACATCCATTTTTCAAATCTCATAATCATGGTATGCTGGTATAGCTAGCAGGATCCTAATGGTTTTAAGCATGGCCACAGGCGAAAAGGTTCCCTCATAATCGATGCCCTCTTTCTGAGTGTACCCTTCGCCACCAGACGAGCTTTGGAGGTATCAACTCTACCATCGGGGCCCTTTTCCTCTTGTAAATCCATTTGCAACCGATTGCTTTTACCCCAGAGGGCGGATCTACTAGAGTCCAAACTCCATTGGTATCCATTGAGTCCATCTCTGCACTCATGGCCTCCACCCACTTCTAGGAATCTATGTCCAACATAGATTCCGCGTAAGTCACGGGATCCTCCTCACTAGTCAAGGTTTCCACCAGGTAACTATCCTGATCATAACCATAACGGACTGGTGGCCTAGATACCTGAGTGGATCTTCTAGGTTGGTCACTACCTAGAACTTGTGGGACATCTCCCACTGCTCCTGAGCTCTCCTCATCAAGAACAATTTCCTGACGATGGGTGTCCAGGATATAATCGGTCTCCATGAACTGGGCATTTTGACTGCAGAACACTTTCTGCTCACTTGGGTCATAGAAAAGGTAACCTACAGAGCCTTTTGGGTAGTCTGCAAATATGCAACAGCTGGTTTTGGATTCCAAATTGTTTGCACTCATTCTTTTAATGTGTGCTGGACAACCCCATTTTGGTTGGAATCCAATTCAGCACGTAAATCGCAGTTTCTAATGCGTAACCCCAAAAGGATGCGGGTACTCTGAGTGTATGAGAAGTGACCGGACCATATCCAATAAGGTCCTATTCCTCCTCTCTGAAGCACCGTTAAGTTGTGGTGTAGCAGAAGGAGCTAATTGTGATACTATCCCATTGTCCTTTAAGTAGTCCCTGAACTCGTCAAAGAGATACTCACCACCTCGATCTGATCGAAGGGCTTTAATTTCTCACCCCAACTATTTCTCGACCTCTTGTCTAAACTCTTTGAACTTTTTGAAAGATTCAGACTTGTGTCTCATTAGGTACACGTAACCATATTGTGAGAAATTATCTGTGAAGGTGATGAAATACACGTGTTGATTCCGGGTCCTAACACTGAGGGGACCACATACATCAGTATGTATTAGGTCAAGTGTGCATGTACATCTTCCAGGCTTACCGTCAAATGGCCGTTTTGTCATCTTGCCTTGTAGGCAAGGCTCACAGGTGGGAAGATCTTCTATAGTTAGTGAAGGGTTGAGAGATCCATCCCATGGACGCCCAAAGATTGCGGAATAAGGGGCGAATTTCAAAATTTTTTCTCTCCCTTCAACTGGGAATCACATGCCCTATTTAGAAAATCATATTTTCAAGGATCAATCTTGAACCTTAAACTGAACCAGATCTGAACCAAAAGGAATGGGAGAGAATAACACCTGATACGGAGAAGTAATATCTCCCAACGAAGGTGTTCACACCCAAGGAAGGATCCAAAGACTGCTCCCACTGAAGATGGCACAGTGCAGGATGGAGCAGAATCAGCAGTGTTCTTCCCCAAGAACTCTGTCCTTCACAAGATACAGTAGGATGTAACGTGAGCACAGCTTCCATTTTCAATCGTTTCTCAAAGAACTGATGTCAAAATCCAATCTTGACTTCTCCCACAACTGGAGATCGAACTGGAAAACAGGGCGGCAAGAGCAGGGAGGCGGCAAGAGAGTATTCGCAGGGTGCAGAATTCTCTCTTCTTGATTTCAGCACTAAAGAGGATCTGATGTGTTTCTTGGTCTCTCTCAAGGCTGCCGCCCCCTCCTTCTTTTTGTTACCTTGAAAAGATCAGCTCCTAATCCCAGTAGGAGGTGCTTATCCAAATCATATTTGGATCAACCTTCTCTTCTACTGATAAGGTTAAACCCTTATCTTATCTGCAGATTAGATTAGCTTTATCCTAATCCCATTAGGAGGTTTCTAGATCCGAATCACATTCAGATCTGGACTCTCTGAGTGGATAGGATTAAGACCCTATCCTATCTGCTAATCCATCTCAGAATTCGCCCCTTTAATAAACTAAATTAATAGCCCAGTTCGAAAAGGGCATCAGGCCCATCAAGTTTATGTGCTCACTTAACCTTCCTAACTGCTGCCCAGTTGGGCTGCCTTGTATGGCGTGGGACCCAAGCATTGATCTACACATCAGCCACATGGGTTCGGCCCAGCCTTTGTTACAAAGCCTAGTCGAATACACTGTTAAAGACAGTGCACCCCTTGAAACCCATCAAATGGGCTCTATGGGCCCAACACTTACCCAAAGAGGTCCCTGGGCCAAGCCACCTTGTAACACCCAGGGACTGTGGGCAGATGCAAGATTAGCCCGTCAGGTATTATCCTCAATGGTCTTACATTTAACCTCTCAGCCCTTAATGATCATACACTACCCGACAAGAGAGGACCTCTCCCTCGGCTGCAAGGAACAGTGTTGCACTCTCCACTTATATCGATCCCGGGAATTAAAACCTTTTGCAAACATTTTAGAAACCATAATGTATATACTTTTATATCTCATATAAAATATACTTTGCAAAACAAATTTCAACGGTTGAAATCGGCTGCCGGCAGTCTTGGTTTCCAACAGTGAGAGTGCATCCCCGATCATTACCTTTGTCCGACAAAGGGGCTGATCATGTCACTATGATCACCCACTCAGATGAATTCTCGGCTTGTCCCAACATACCCAAGTTTTGACCCCCGCTAAGGATCTCACTGATTGGTACATCAAAGACACCCCGATCCGACACCTAGTGCAATATCATAATCGAGTCTAGGGGTCGGGTGTAACTTTCCAGTTTTGTCCATCAATCTCCAAGGTCCAGGGCAATACTGGAAATCTGGTCCAGTTCAAAGATTCAATTAATCCCACACTGTATGTGCCTAGGGTCTCACCCCGGTAGCTGAGACAAGCCACCCCAACCGACTTGATGGCACCACAGTGTCAGCCTTGTCAGGATAGGTCTCCCCAAACCGACCCACTGGCTGTGAACTTTCTAAACTAACACGAGTCTCAATAAGTGTCCAGTTTAAGGGTATTACACAGAAACATACCAAGGGAACATGAATCAAAAAAGTACTGTTATTCATTTACAATAAACTCATAAAGTACATCAATTTTTATTGAAGCTAAGGGCATACAAAACTATGTAACAACTCCCACTTGCACTTAGGTCCAATCAGGTACTAGCCGGAGTCCCATGCTTTCCACGTGTTTCTCAAACACTTTCTGTGATAGTGGCTTTGTCAATGGGTCTGCTACATTATCCGCTGATGCTACCTTCTGAATCGGGACGTCCCCTCTTCCAACAATCTCCCGCAGTACATGGTACTTCCTCTCGATGTGCTTCAACTTCGAGTGGGCTCGTGGCTCCTTAGCCTGAGCAATGGCTCCATTTTTGTCACACAACAATGGGATGGGTGATGTGTCGGACGGAACTACTCCCAACTCATGAATGAACTTCTTTATCCATACGGCTTCTTTGGCAGCCTCACTTGCGGCAATGTACTCGGCCTCGGTCGTGGAGTCTGCAGTGGACCCCTGTTTGCTGCATTTCCAGCAAACAGCACACGATCCTATCGTGAAAACATATCCAGATGTAGACTTTCTATCATCTAGGTCTGACTGGAAATCAGCATTTGTATACCCTTGGATATCTAGTGAGCTACCATCGAATACTAGACAAAACTCTTTTGTCCTTCGAAGGTATTTAAGTATATTTTTCACAACAGTCCAATGCTCCTGCCCTGGGTTGGCATGAAATCTGCTTACTACACTCACTGCCTGAGCTATGTCAGGACGAGTGCACAGCATGGCATACATGACGCTCCCTACGGCTGAGGCATAGGGAATGTCTTTAATGCCATCAATCTCCTCAGAAGTCTTGGGAGACATCTTCTTGGAGAGAGTGACTCCGTGTCTGAAAGGAACATTTCCTTTCTTGGAGTTTTCCATGCTGTATCTCTTGACCATTTTGTCAATATAAGCAGATTGGGATAATCCTATTATCCGCTTCGATCTATCTCTGTAGAGTCGAAGACCCAGTATATAGGAGGCTTCTCCAAGATCTTTCATGGGGAATTGCTGTGCTAGCCACACTTTCACCGTAGTTAACATACCTACATCATTCCCAATGAGTAGAATGTCATCTACATACAGAACCAAGAAGGTAACCTTATCTCCACTGTACTTCCTGTAAACACAGGGTTCATCCGGATTCTGCTCGAAGTCAAACGATTTGACGGCAGAGTCAAAACGGATATTCCAACTTCTAGAAGCTTGCTTAAGTCCATAAATGGATCTATTAAGTTTACATACCATGTTTTCCTGACCTGCAGCAATGAAGCCTTGCGGCTGCTGCATGGAGATATCTTCAGTTAGATCTCCATTCAGGAATGCAGTTTTGACATCCATTTGCCAAATCTCATAATCATGGTATGCTGCTACAGCTAGCAGGATCCTAATGGATTTAAGCATGGCCACAGGTGAAAAGGTTTGCTCATAATCGATGCCCTCTTTTTGAGTGTACCCTTTCACCACCAGACGAGCCTTGAAGGTCTCAACCTTACCATCGGGGCCCTTCTTCCTCTTGTAAATCCATTTGCAACCGATTGCTTTTACCCCGGAGGGCGGATCAACTAGAGTCCAGACTCCATTGGTCTCCATTGAGTCCATCTCTGCTCTCATGGCCTCCACCCACTTCTGGGAATCTATGTCTAACATAGCTTCCGTGTAAGTCACGGGATCCTCCTCACTAGTCAAGGTTTCCACCAGGTAACTATTCTGGTCATAACCATAACGGACTGGTGGCCTGGATACCCGAGTGGATCTTCTAGGTTGGTCACTACCTAGAACTTGTGGGACATCTCCCACTGCTCCTAAGCTCTCCTCATCAAGAACAACTTCCTGACGATGGGTGTCCAGGATATGGTCGGTTTCCAAGAATTGCGCATTACGACTGCAGAACACTTTCTGCTCACTTGGGTCATAGAATAGGTAACCTTCAGAGCCTTTTGGGTAGATTACAAATAGGCAATGGCTGGTCTTGGATTCCAACTTGTCTGTGTTAGACAGTTTCTGTATGCCCTTAGCTTCAATCTGATTTGATGTACTTTTGTTATTTAGTGGAACTAAATAAAGTGCATGTTTGATTCATGTTGTTTGGTTTAATTCTGTTTAAAACCCTAAAACTGGACATTTATAGAGACTCATGTTAGTTTTAAATGTTCACAGCCGTTGGATAAGTCTGGGGAGATTTATCCTGCCAAGGCTGATACTGGTGTGCCACCAAGTGTTGGGGTGGCCTGTCTCAACCATCAGGGTAAGACCCGAGGCACATGCAGTATGGGATTACTTGAATCCTTGAACCGGACCAGATTTCCAGTATTGCCCTGGACCTTAGATATAGATGGGCAAAACTGGAAAGTTACACCTGACCCCTAGACTCGATTATGACATTTCACTAGGTGTTGGATCAGGCTGCCTTTGATATGCCATTCAGTGAGATCCTTAGCGGGGATCAAAACCTGGGTATGTTGGGGCAGTTTGAGAATTCATCTGAGTGGGTGATCATAGTGACTAAATCAGCCACTTTGTCGGACAAAGGGTAATGATCGGGAATGCACTCTCTCTGATGGAAACCAAACTGCCGGCAGTTGATTTCAATCGTTGGAATTTTGTTTTGCAAAATTAATATATTTATATATATATATATGTTCGGTTTCGAATTGTTTGCAAATGGTTTTAATTCTCGGGATCCATGTGAGAGGAGAGTGCGGCACTGTTCCTTGCAGCCGAGGGAGAGGTCCTCTCTTGTCGGGCAGTGCTTGATCATTAAGGGCTGAGAGGTTAAGTGTAAAACCATTGAGGATAATACCTGATGGGCTAATCTTGCACCTGCCCACAGTCCCTGGGTTTTTATAAGATGGCTTGGCCCAAGGACCACTTAATGTAAGTGTTGGGCCCATAGGGTCCATATGATGGACTCAAGGGGTTCATTGAGTTTTTCAGTGAATTCGGCTGGGCCTTGTATTAAAGGCTGGGCCGAACCCATGTGGCTGGTGTGTAGATCAATGCTTGGGTCCCACGCCATACAAAGAAGCCCAACTGGGCAGCAGATTGGAAAGTAATTAGACACTGGACACTTAATGAGCCAAAAGCCCATTTCGAGGTGGGCTGATATGATCACCCATCCTTGGGGCGAATTTGAGATTAAAGTTAGTAAAAGGATTGGGCCTTTAGCCTTATCCACTCTTAGAGACCAAATTCAAATTAGATTTGAATCTGGTAACCTCCTGATAAGATCAGGAGTAAGCTAACTCTATCTGCAGAAAAGGATTAAGATTATCCCCTATCCAAATACTGATTTGGATTGGGATAACTCCTAAAATGGAGGTTTCTTAATCAAGAAGAAAGGAGGAGATTTTGAACCACCTTGAAGAGGTATGGGATACCTCCTGCGAATTCAGATCTGATCTGATTCATACTCTCCAGAAAAACAGAAAAAGCAGTTCAGCCTTTTTCAATTTGGAGATCTCCTCCTGCCGCCGCCATCTGCCATTGCAAGGTTAGATCTTTGCAGAAAAGAAAGTCAAGAAATCTGTTCTTGACATCAGTCTTGCAAGAAAGACTGAAAAGGATTCAGTGTTTAGTACTTCCAGAGGATTCTTGTGAAGGATCCAGTGTGTAGGACGCACCCTGCTGGTTCTGTTCCATTCACAGCTGTGTCATCTTCAGCAGGAACGGATCTTGGAGCATTCTTTGGGCGTGAACACCAACTTTGGGAGATACTGCTTCTCCGGATCAGGTATATTTCTCCCATTTATCTTTTGGTACAGATCTGGTTTGATTATGGTTCAAGTAGGATCCTTGAATATTGTATTCTAAATTTAGGGAATATGATTCCCGGTTGAGAGAAGGTAGGAAATTTTTGAAATTCGCCCACCCATTCCGCAACCTTTATGGCGTCCATTAGATGGATCCTACCCTTCTTTCAGTCTGCACTCGTTCTTTTAACGTGTGCTAGACAACCCCAAATCTTCAAGTGCATGACACTTGGTTTCTTTCCGGTTCAAAGTTCATATGGAGTATTCGGAACCGATTTGGTTGGAACCCGATTCAGCACATAAATCGCAGTCTCTAATGCGTAACCCCAAAAGGATGTGGGTAACTCTGAGTGTATGAGAAGCAATCGGACCATATCCAATAAGGTCCTATTCCTCCTCTCCGAAACACCATTAAGTTGTGGTGTAGCAGGAGGAGCTAATTGTGATACTATCCCATTGTCCTTTAAGTAGTCCCTGAATTCGTCAGAGAGATACTCGCCACCTCGATCTGATCGAAGGGCCTTAATTTCTCTCCCTAACTGTTTCTCGACCTCTTGTCTGAACTCTTTGAACTTTTCAAAGGATTTAGACTTGTGTCTCATTAGGTACACGTAACCGTATCGTGAAAAATCATCTGTGAAGGTGATGAAATACACGTGTTGATTTCATGTCCTAACACTCAGGGGACCACATACATGAGTATGTATTAGGTCAAGTGTGCCCGTACATCTTTCAGGCTTACCGTTAAATGGCCATTTCGTCATCTTGCCTTGTAGGCAAGGCTCACAAGTGGGAAGATCTTCTACAGTTAGAAAATCCAAAGGACCATCCTTTACCAACTTCGTGACTCGGTCAACACCGATGTGGCCAAGTCGATAATGCCACAGACACGTGGGATTAACTATATCACGAGCTCTCTTCTTAGGGATTTCAGCCGACATAGTTTCGGTTATGTTTGTTTCTAGAGAAGGATGTAGAACATAGAGTCCGTTCTCCAGTTCCCCGTATGCGATGAATCTGTTGTTTCCTTTAATAGTAATCGTATTACTAAAGAAGACAGAATAACCATCTGCACACAATTTTGAGACAGAAATCAAATTTCTCCTTAAATTTTGTACATAAAGACAGTCTTTCAGTACAATTATTCATTCTCTAAAAATTAATTCCACGGTTCCTATGGCCGCGGCTGCAACAGTTGTAGTAGTCCCTAAGAAGAGTGTGACTTCTCCTTCACTCAGCCTTCTGCTTACCTTGAACCCCTGCAGTGAGTTACAAGCATGAGTCGAAGCCCAAGAGTCAATACACCAGGATGCAGAAGCTACCAACAAATTGGTTTCTATAACACAGGTTTCGAAGTTACCTTTCTTGGATTCCAGGTAGGCAGTACAGTTCCTTTTCCAGTGGCCGGTCTTCTTGCAGTAGTGACAGGCATCTGATGCTTTGTCTTTCTTCTGCTTCTTGCTCATAGTGGATTTCTTCTGAGGCTTCTTTGCCTTCCTCTTTCTCTTGCCTGTCTTGCCAGCTTCAACAAGCATGGCTACAGGCTCATCCTTTCTAATCAGATCTTCAGCTCTTTGCAACATATTGCTGAGCTCTTGTAAGCTGACATTCAGCTTGTTCATGTCATAGTTCATGATGAACGGATTAAAGGAAGGAGGCAATGAGTTGAGGATAGCATCTATCTGGGTAGCAAGGTCCAGCCTGGATCCAAGAGCCTCCAGTTCGTTGATGTATCCCATCATCCGAAGATAATGGTCGTGAACTTGTTGACCCTTGGACATTTGTGCGGTCATGAACTGTTTCAAGACCTTTTGTCGAGTAGAACGATTCTGCTCTTCATACATTGTCCTGAGACTGTCCAATATGTCTTTGGCAAGTTCGATCTAATCAAACTGCCTCTGTATCGGGTTGTCTAGGGAGGCAATGATGTAACACCGGGCAAGGGAGTTTTTCTCCTACCATTCTTGATAGTCTCTCCTTCGGGCCTCAGAAGCCCTATCACCCGGACGCTCCGGGGCAGGATTTTTTGCCACTTTGTCCAGCTTTTCAGAAGCTAGGACCAGCATAAGGTTCCTGTACCAATCAGCATAGTTTGGGTCCTTCAACTTGTTGTCATCAAGCAGTTTTGCAAAAGATCTGTTTGCCATTTTCTAATAAAAGAGCAAACATCAGTCCACAACCTAATTTGATTCACGTTCATTTCATAGATATGGATTTTAATCTACGATCCATTTCCATTTATTCGTCTCTGAGATTTCTCTCCTTTCTCAGTGACGGAGACTACGGGTTGTCTCTGGAAATATGGGAAATCTCATAGGGTACATGGAGCCAACTGTTTCTTCTGCATAACCCCACCACCTTTCTGTGAAGGATCACATCCACTCATCATATGAGTTTTCCCTTTGGCCTCTGTCAGACAAGGTTCAGAGCCGTTTTCAGCTAAACCTTTCGATCTGATGTAATCAGTCAAACAGGACTGTTCGCACAATCCTTCCTGCAAAACAGAGGTTAGATCACAGAATGCAGTTTCACAAACTACAAATCGCAGATAGCATTTCTCTCATCTGCGAAGTCTCCTTCTCTACGAAATCTCCTTTTCTGTGCCGCCAACTTCGATCCAAAGTAAAAATAAATAGAAATCCTATTTCTATTAATAATTACATCAGATCGAATACCTATACATTGAGTCTAGAAAATAAAAAAAAAAATTATTTACAGACCCAAAAAAGAAATCAAGAACTACAAAATCGCAGGTTCCCTGTGCAAACCAAGAATTCAATCTCCTCTTGTATGAACAACCAATAAATCAAGAAAATTATAAAGAACAATTCTAAATAATAATCATATTTATTTAAAATTAATTTCAGAATATTTGTCCATCTGTTTTGGGAACAAATTTCCCAAAAACCAAATCAGCGCAAATTGGGTAGAACGCCTTCTCCCTAATTGCGCAGGTTCAGATCTGAAATAGAATGGTTCAAGATTTGAACCATGGCTCTGATACCAATGAAGGGTTGAGAGATCCATCCCATGGACGCCCAAAGATTGCAGAATAAGGGTCGAATTTCAAAATCTTTTCTCTCCCTTCAACTGGGAATCACTTTCCCTATTTAGAAAATCATATTTTCAAGGATCAATCTTGAACCTTAAACTGAACCAGATCTGAACCAAAAGGAATGGGAGAGAATAATACCTGATACGGAGAAGTAATATCTCCCAACGAAGGTGTTCACGGCCAAGGAAGGATCCAAAGACTGCTCCCACTGAAGATGGCACAGTGCAGGAAGGAGCAGAATCAGCAGTGTTCTTCCCCAAGAACTCTGTCCTTCACAAGAAACAGCAGGATGGAACGTGAGCACAGCTTCCCTTTTCAATCGTTTCTCAAAGAACTGATGTCAAGATCCAATCTTGACTTCTCCCACAGCTAGAGATCGAACTGGCAAACAGGGCGGTAAGAGCAGGGAGGCGGCAAGAGAGTATTCGCCAGGTGCAGAATTCTCTCTTCTTGATTTCAGCACTAAAGAGGATCTGAGGTGTTTCTTGGTCTCTCTAAAGGCTGCCGCCCCCTCCTTCTTTTTGTTACCTTAAAAAGATCAGCTCCTAATCCCATTAGGAGGTGCTTATCCAAATCATATTTGGATCAGCCTTCTCTTCTACTGATAAGGTTAAACCCTTATCTTATCAGCATATTAGATTAGCTTTATCCTAATCCCATTAGGAGGTTTCTAGATCTGAATCACATTCAGATCCTAACTGCTAATCCATCTCAGAATTAGCCCCTTTAATAAACTAAATTAATAGCCCAGTTCGAAATGGGCTTCAGGCCCATCAAGTTTATGTGCTCACTTAACCTTCCTAACTGCTGCCCAGTTGGGCTTCCTTGTATGGCGTGGGACCCAAGCATTGATCTACACATTAGCCACATGGGTTCGGCCCAGCCTTTGTTACAAGGCCTAGTCGAATACACTGTTAAAGACAGTGCACCCCTGAAACCCATCAAATGGGCTCTATGGGCCCAACACTTACCCTAAGTGGTCCCTGGGCCAAACCACCTTGTAACACCCAGGGACTATGGGCAGATGCAAGATTAGCCCATCAGGTATTATCCTCAATGGTCTTACACTTAACCTCTCAGCCCTTAATGATTATACACTGCACGACAAGAGAGGACCTCTCCTTCGGCTGCAAGGAACAGTGTTGCACTCTCCACTTATATCGATCCCGGGAATTAAAACCTTTTGCAAACATTTTAGAAACCATAATGTATATACTTTTATATCTCATATAAAAGTGAGAGTGCATCCCCGATCATTACCTTTGTCCGACAAAGGGGCTGATCCTATCACTATGATCACCCACTCAGATGAATTCTCGGATTGTCCCAATATACCCGGGTTTTGACCCCCGCTAAGGATCTCACTGATTGGTACATCAAAGACACCCCGATCTGACACCTAGTGCAGTATCATAATCGAGTCTAGGGATCGGGTGTAACTTTCTAGTTTTGTCCATCAATCTCCAAGGTCCAGGGCAATACTGGAAATCTGGTCCAGTTCAAAGATTCAATTAATCCCACACTGTATGTGCCTAGGGTCTCACCCCGGTAGCAGAGACAAGCCACCCCAACCGACTTGTTGGCACCATAGTGTCAGCCTTGTCAGGATAGGTCTCCCCAGATCGACCCACTAGCTGTGAACTTTCTAAACTAACACGAGTCTCAATAAGTGTCCAATTTAAGGGTATTACATAGAAACATACCAAGGGAACATGAATCAAATATGTACTTTTATTCATTTACAATAAACTCATAAAGTACATCAATTTTGATTGAAGCTAAGGGCATATAAAACTGTCTAACAGTTAGAAAATCCAAAGGACCATCCTTTACCAACCTTGTGATTCGGTCAACACCGATGTGGCCAAGTCGGTAGTGCCACTGACACGAGGGGTTAACTATAACACGGGCTCTCTTCTTTGGGATTTCAGCCGACGTAGTTTCGGTTATGTTAGTTTCTAGAGAAGGATGTAGAACATAGAGTCCGTTCTCCAGTTCCCCGTATGCAATGAATGTGTTATTTCTTTTAATAGTATTTGTATTACAAAAGAAGACAGAATAACCATCTGCACATAGTTTTGAAGCAGAAATCAAATTTCTTCTTAAGTTTTGTACATAAAGACAATCTTTGATTATAATTTTTCCTTCTCTAAATATTAACTCCATGATTCCTATTGCCGTGGCTGCAATAGTTGCAGTAGTCCCCAAGTAGAGAGTGACTTCTCCTTAACTCAGCTTTCTGCTTACCTTGAACCCCAGCAGTGAGTAACACGCATGAGTTGAAGTCCCGGAGTCAATACACCAGGACGCAGAAGCTACCAATAAATTGGTTTCTATAACACAAGTTTCGAAATTACCATTCTTGGATTCCAGGTACGCAAGAGACAATTCCGTTTCCAATGGCCGGTCTTCTTATAGAAGTGACATGCATCTGATGCTTTGTCTTTCTTCTGCCTTTTTCCCTTGGTGGCTTTCTTCTGAGGCTTCTTTGCCTTCCTCTTTCTCTTGCCCATTTTGCAAGTTTCAACAAGCATAGCTACAGGCTCATCCTTTTTAATCAGTTCTTCAGCTCTTTGCAACATATTGTTTAGCTCTTGCAAACTGACATTCAGCTTGTTCATGTTATAGTTCATGATGAACGGATTAAAGGAAGGAGGCAATGAATTAAGGATTGCGTCTATCTGGGTTGCGAGGTCCAGCCCGGATCCAAGAGCCTCTAGTTCGTTGATGTACCCCATCATCCGAAGACAATGGTCGTGAACTTGTTGGCCCTTGGACATTTGTGTGGTCATGAATTGCTTCAAGAACTTTTGCCGAGTAGAACGATTATGCTCTTCATACATCATCCTCAGGTTGTCCAATATGTCCTTGGCAAGTTCGATTTGATCGAACTACCTCTGTATTGGGTTGTCTAAGGAAGCGATGATGTAACACCGGGCTAGGGAGTTTTTCTCCTCCCATTCCTGATTGTCTCTCTTTCGGGCCTCAAAAGCCTTTTCTCTCGGACGCTCCGGGGCAAGATTCTTTGCCACTTTGTCCAGCTTTCTGAAGCTAGGACCAGCATAAGGTTCCTGTACAAGTCGGCATAGTTTGCGCCCTTAAGCTTGTTGTCATCAAGATGCTTTGCAAAATATCCGTTTTCCATTTTCTGATAAAAGAGCAAACATCAGTCCACAACCTAATTTGATTCATGTTCATTTCATAGATATGGCTTTTAATCTACGATCCATTTCCATTTATTCATCTCTAAGATTTCCCTCCTTTCTCAGTGATGGAGGCTACGGGTTATCTCTGGAAATGTGGGAAATCACATAGGGTGCATGGAGCCAACTATTTCATCTGCATAACCCCACCACCTTTCTGTGAAGGATCATATCCACTCATCATATGAGTTTTCCCTTTGGCCGCTGTCAGACAAGGTTCAGAGCAGTTTTCAGGTAAACCTTTCTGTCCAGTGAGTGCTTACCCATCATATTTGTGAACAACAAGGTACCGTGAGAGAGTTCCCATTTTCTGGTGAGGCCCCTCCCACATCGGTCTATGACGCCCCTATCATCTTATGAAACATTCAGACAATTCCAACAGCAAATGGATAGCCCATTTTCTGGTGCGTCTCCTCATTACTGAAGGACTCATCCTCATGCTAATGATGGAAGGCCTTTAGAGAGTTCATCATATGAATCTCCCTATCACATGCACTCATATTAGTTGGAGGGAATAAATAATTACGCCCTAGTTTGATTTAGGTCAAACCAAAGTGGCTCCCATTGACTTTCATAAAGCTAGATTTCGGTGGGCCTTTTATCGGCTAGGGTTCCGCACGTAACCTCTTGATGAGGTATGGGGCCCACCACTGAGGGAGGTCATCCAATGCCCCAAAGGGACACTATGGCAATGATGTGCATTCAGCCATGGTGTGCGCAAGAGCCACTGTCGAATGAGCATGGGCCAAGTACTTATGGCCCATGTACGTAGCACATCACACATCTATACATCTCATGTAGGGATAAATTGATCCAATCAATTAATTATCTGTAAAGCCCGTTGGAAGCCCGTTAAAATTCCATAATATTAACCATTAATACTATCTAGGTATATGGGCTGAATTAGGGTTACCCAGTTCGGCCCATATAGCTTTGTCCTTTAAACTGGGCTTTTGCAGTTCTAACAATTTAAAACTGGGCCCTTACAGGCTGGGGAGAATTAACCATTTAATTAAATATCAATCCTTAGGCCCATTAGTGGGAAAATATAGTGCTAACTTTCAGCATTGATTAAACCCTAGAATTGGTCCAAACAGTTAGAACCAATCTTGGTTCGAATGGGTCAAGGGTTTGATTTTTAATTAAATCCTTAATTCAAGTAAATAATATGAAATTAAATAACTGATAAAAGAAAAATAGAAATCAGTTAATCAGGGTTGTGCGCACACTCCATCCTGCAAAACAGAGGTTAGATCATAGATTGCAGTTTCTCAAACTGCAAATCGCAGACAGCGAATCTCCCATCTGCGAAATCTCCTTCTCTGCGCCGCCATCTTCGATCCAAAATTAAAAATAAATAGAAATCCTATTTCTATTAATTATTACATCAGATTGAATGCCTATACATTGAGTCTAGAAATAAAAAAAAAATATTTACAGACCAAATTTAATAAATCCATTAGGATCATGCTAGTGTAGCAACATACCATGATTATGAGATTTGGCAAATGGATGTCAAAACTGCATTCCTGAATGGAGATCTTACTGAAGATATCTATATGCAGCATCCGCAATGCTTCATTGCTGCACGTCAGGAAAACATGGTATGTAAACTTAATAGATCCATTTATGGACTTAAGCAAGCTTCTATAAGTTGGAACATCCGTTTTGACTCTGCCATCAAATCGTTTGACTTTGAGCAAAATCCGGATGAACCCTGTGTCTACAGGAAGTACAGTAGAGATAAGGTTACCTTCTTGGTTCTGTATGTACACGACATTCTACTCATCGGGAATGATGTAGGTATGTTAACTACGGTGAAAGTATGGCTGTCATAGGATTTCTCCATGAAAGATCTTGCAGAAGCCTCCTATATACTGGGTCTTCGACACTATAGAGATAGATCGAAGCGGATAATAGGATTATCCCAATCTGCTTATATTGACAAAATGGTCAAGAGATACAGCATGGAAAACTCCAAGAAAGGAAATGTTCCTTTCAGGCATGGAGTCACTCTCTCCAAGGAGAAGTCTCTCAAGACTTCTGAGGAGATTGATGGCATGAAAGACGCTCCCTATGCCTCTGCCATAGGGAGCATCATGTATGCCATGCTGTGCACTCACCCTGACATAGCTCAGGCAGTGAGTGTAGTAAGCAGATTTCAGGCCAACCTAAGACAGGAGCATTGCACTACTGTGAAAAACATACTTAAGTACCTTCGAAGGACAAAAGAGTTTTGTCTAGTATTCGACGGTAGCTCACTACAGATCCAAGGGTATACAGATGCCGATTTCCAGTCAGACCCAGATGATAGAAAATCTACATCTGCATATGTTTTCACGATAGGATCGTGTGCTGTTTGCTGGAAAAGCAGCAAACAGGGGTCCACTGCAGACTCCACGACCGAGGCCGAGTACATTGCCGCAAGTGAGGCTGCCAAAGAAGCCGTGTGGATGAAGAAGTTCATTCATGAGTTGGGAGTAGTTCCATCCGACACATCACCCATCCCATTGTTGTGTGACAACAATGGAGCCATTGCTCAGGCTAAGGAGCCACGAGCCCACTCGAAGTCGAAACACATCGAGAGGAAGTACCACGTACTACGGGAGATTGTTGGTAGAGGGGACGTCCTGATTCACAAGGTAGCGTCAGCGGAAAATGTAGCAGACCCATTGACAAAGCCACTATCACAGAAAGTGTTTGAGAAACACGTGGAAAGCAAGGGACTCCAACTAGTACCTGATTGGACCTAAGTGCAAGTGGGAGCTATTAGACAGTTTTGTATGCCCTTAGCATCAATCAAAATTGATGTACTTTATGAATTTATTATAATTGAATAAAAGTAAATATTTGATTCATGTTCGCTTGGTATGTTTCTGTGTAATACCCTAAAACTGAACACTTATTGAGACTTGTGATAGTTTAGAATGTTCACAGCCAGTGGGTCGGTCTGGGGAGACCTATCGTAACAAGGCTGACACTGTGGTGCCATCAAGTCGGTTGGGGTGGCTTATCTCAGCTACCAAGGTGAGACCCTAGGCACATATAGTGTGGGATTAATTGAATCTTTGAACTGGACCAGATTTCCAGTATTGCCCTGGTCCTTGGAGATTGATGGACAAAACTGGAAAGTTACACCCGACCCCTAGACTCGATTATGATACTGCACTAGGTGTCGGATCTGGTTGTCTTTGATGTACCAATCAGTGAGATCCTTAGCGGGGGTTAAAACCTGGGTATGTTGGGACAATCCGAGAATTCATCTGAGTGGGTGATCATAGTGACAGGATCAGCCCCTTTGTCGGACAAAGGTAATGATCGGGGAAGCGCTCTCACTATTGGAAACCAAGACTACCGGCAGCCGATTTCAACCGTTGAGATTTGTTTTGCAAAGTATATTTTATATGATATATAAAAGTATATATATTATGGTTTCTAAACTGTTTGAAAAAGGTTTTAATTCCCGGTAACCATATAAGTGAAGAGTGCAACACTGTTCCTTGCAGCCGAGGGAGAGGTCCTCTCTTGTCGGTCAGTGTATGATCATTAAGGGCTGAGAGGTTAAGTGTAAGACAATTGAGGATAATACCTAATGGGCTAATCTTGCATCTACCCACAGTCCCTGGGTGTTACAAAGTGGCTTGGCCCAGGGACCACTTAGGGTAAGTGTTGGGCCCATAGAGCCAATTCGATGGGTTACAGGGGGTGCATTGTCTTTAACAGTGTATTCGACCAGGCCTTGTAACAAAGGCTGGCCCGAACCCATGTGGCTGATGAGTAGAACAATGCTTGGGTCCTACGCTATACAAGGAAGCCCAACTGGGCAACAGTTAGGAAGGTTAAGTGAGAACATAAGCTTGATGGGCCTAAAGCCCATTTCGAACTGGGCTATTTATTTAGTTAATTAAAGGGGCGAATTCTGAGATGGATTAGCAGATAGGATAGGGTCCTAATCCTATCCACTCAGAGAGTCCATATCTGAATTTGATTCAGATCTAAAACCTCCTAATGGGATTAGGATAAAGCTAATCTAATCTGCAGATAAGATAAGTGTTTATCCTTATCACTAGTAGAGAAGGCTGATCCAAATATGATTTGGATAAGCACCTCCTAATGGGATTAGGAGCTGATCTTTTGATTTAACAAAAAGAAGGAGGGGGCGGCAGCCTAGAAAATAAGAGAAACCAAGAAACACATCAAATCTTCTTTAGTGCTGAAATCAAGAAGAGAGAATTCTGCACCCTGCGAATACTCTCTTGCCGCCTCCCTGCTCATGTCGCCCTGTTTGCCAGTTCGATCTCCAACTGTGGGAGAAGTCAAGATTGGATCTTGACATCTGTTCTTTGAGAAAGGATTGAATGGAAACTGTGCTCACGTACCATTCTACTGATTCTTAAGAAGGACAGAGTTCTTGGGGAAGAACACTGCTGATTCTGCTCCATCCTGCACTGCGCCATCTTCAGTGGGAGCAGTCTTTGGATCCTTCCTTGGGTGTGAACACCTTCGTTGGGAGATATTACTTCTCCGTATCAGGTATTATTCTCTCCCATTCCTTTTGGTTCAGATATGGTTCAGTTTAAGGTTCAAGATTTATTCTTGAAAATATGATTTTCTAAATAGGGAATGTGATTCCCAATTGAAGGGAGAGGAAAATTTATGAAATTCGCCCCTTATTCCGCAATCTTTGGGCGTCCATGGGATGGATCTCTCATCCTTTCAGAGGTCCTCTCTTGCTGGGCAGTGTATGATCATTATGGGCTGAGAGATTAAGTGTAAGACCATTGAGGATAATACCTGATGGGCCAATCTTGCATCTGCCCACAGTCCCTAGGTGTTACAAGGTGGCTTGGCCCATGGACCACTTAGGGTAATTGTTGGGCCCATAAAGACCATGAGATGGGTTTCAGGGGGTGCACTGTCCATAACAGTGTATTCGGCCAGGCCTTGTAACAAAGGCTGGGCTGAACCCATGTGGCTGATGTGTAGATCAATGTTTTGGTCCCACGCCATACAAGAAAAGCCAACTAGGCAGTAGTTTGGAAGGCTTAGTGAATACATAACCTTAAATGGGCCTTAAGCCCATTTCGAACTGGGCTAATTTGATTAGTCACTTAAAGGGGCGAATTCTGAGATGGATTAGCTGATAGGATTGGGCTCAGACCCCATCCACTTAGAGAGACCAAGATTTAAATAAGATTTAGATTTGGAAGCCTCCTAATTAGATTAGGAGATGGTTGATCTAATCTGTAGATAAGATAAGGGTTATCCCTTATCACTTAAAGTGACTTCTAATCCAAATATGATTTGGGTTAGCAACTCCTAATGGGATTAGAAGTTGATCCCTTTGAGATTATAGAAGGAGGAAGGGGCGGCAGCCTTTAGAGTGCAACATTATACTTTGCGACCTAGGGACATGTTCTCTCTTGTTGGGCAGTGTTTGATCATTAAGGGTTAAGGGTAATAATTGATGGGTTAATCTTGCATTTGCTCACAGTTCTCAGGTGTCATCCGTTGCCAACAAGGAGCCAGTCAGCAGCCAGCCAGGAGTGCCCTGATCATGCCGCATCATTTGGCGTCGTCTGTGGGAATCACTTCAAAAAGCCTTTCTCTCTAAACTCTTCCAATTCTTTCCCTCCTCGAAGCAATCCTACGCTCATGGCTTCTTCTAGCAACATCGAACGAAGCACAAAAATTGACAACTCCAGGGAACAACCGCAACTTCCTACTAATTGTATCGGACAGTTGACCATCCCCCGCTCAGTGAACGAAATCCCTAGCTTGAACGTGCCCCTCACAATGGCACTTGTCATCGCCCCACTCCCTGCTGTAGTCAGAACGACATTCATCGAACCTTCGGTCGTGCCCCCAGTGGCCAGCCCGAACCAGCTGGAAGACCTGATGCAGTGCATGAGGGCCATGCAGGCTCAAATGCAATAGCTCCAACAACTTCAACTCTATCAACAACACGTGCTCGCTGATCCATCACCCACGGTTTGCCCAAGCTCATGGGCAAAGAAGAGGTAAGCTCAGCCGAAGCCAAAGCTCCCCTACTCTTGGTTCCATCCCCCCTGTCTTCCGAACTCCTGGCAGTCCGGATGCCCAAGGATTTCAAGCTCCCCCCTCTTGACAAGTATGACGGGTTGTTCGACTCGAATGGTCAGGTAGATGTCTTTCAGTCATAGATGCACCTGGCGCGAGCCAGTGAGTTGTGCATGTGAATGGCCTTCTCCACTACTTTCAGGGGAGCAACTCGCATGTGGTACCAGAACTTGGCACCCGGGTCGATAAGATGTTGGGCGTTGTTTGATCAAGCCTTCATGTCCCACTTTGTCACTAGCAAACGGTGCCCGTGAACTGAAGAAAGCATCCTCGGCATAGCACAAAGAGAGGGAGAGCCCATCCGGAGCTATATTAAGCGGTTCAACGATACTTGTATGTAGATACCGCGCCTAGACCCCGTCATACGCCTTGCAGTAGCCAAGAAGGGCGTGAAGCACAAAGAGTTCAAATGGCACATGGTCGTCAACCAACCCACAACCATAACCGAGTTTCTGAAACTTGTGGATAAGTACATAGCCACCGAAGAGGAGATCAAACAGAAGGGCGAGGGCGCACCCGAAAAAAGAAAGAGAGGAGGAGAGCCTTCCAGTCAAGGGAACACCCGAAGAAAAAAGGAAACAGTCTGGGGGGCAAAGCTGGGTCAATTGTTTCAAGCCCCTGCACCAGACCGAGCTGATTACACCCCACTGAATGCGAAGCGGACTAAAATCCTGATGGCAATCAAGGACGCCCCGTAGGTGAAGTGGCCACTCCGTCTGAGGGGGAATCCCAATGAAACAAATAAGAGTTTGTATTGCAGTTTTCACAAAGACCACGGTCACAGTACCGAGAGTTGTAAAAACCTCCCGACGAGATAGAGGAGTTCATCCATCGTGGATATCTAAGAAACTTTGTACAAAATAATAATAATAACAATAATAACAGAGTAGATCGACAAGGGGAGTACAGTAAGGATGCTCCCGAGTCCAGCAGTCGGCCAGCCGAACAATTGTAGAGGCAACCTCCAGAGGAGAGCCCAGTCTAGGGAACCATCCACATGATAGTGGGAGGTTCTATCGTCGAGGGTTGCACTTTAGCAGCAGTTCAGACTTCGGTTCACGAAGCCACCTGGGAGGAGCAGAACCCCCCAAATTGGCCGAGGATAGAAGAGCCAATTTTCATCATAGAAGATGATGCGTGAGCAGTCCACTACCCCCACGATGTTGCGCTCATAATAAAGCTAAGAATCAACGACTATGAGGTTGGGCGTGTACTCGTCGACTCAGGCAGCTCAGTCGACATCCTATTCAAAGCTGTGTTTGACGAGCTCCTGTTGTAGAGAAGCAACCTGAAGCCCGCAAACACTCCTTTGGTAGGCTTTAGTGGAGAAGAAGTCCGTCCTCTTGGGAAAAAATAACAGTACCTGTGGAAGTCGGCACATGGCCTTGTTGTTAGACAGTTTTGTATGCCTCAGCTTCAATCAAATCGATGTACTTTATGAGTTTATTGTAAATTAACAAAAGTGCATATTTGATTCATGTTCCCTTGGTATGTTTCTATGTAATATCCTTAAACTGGACACTTATTGAGACTCGTGTTAGTTTAGAATGTTCACAGCCAGTGGGTCGGTCTGGGGAGACCAAACCTGGCAAGGCTAACACTGTGGTGCCACCAAGTCGGTTGGGGTGGCTTGTCCCAGCTATCAGGGTGAGACTCTAGGCACATACAGTGTGGGATTAATTGAATCTTTGAACTGGACCAAATTTCCAGTATTGCCTTGGACCTTGGAGATTGATGGGCAAAACTGGAAAGTTACACCCGACCCCTAAACTCGATTATGATACTGCACTAGGTGTCGGATCTGGTTGTCTTTGATGTACCAATCAGTGAGATCCTTAGCGGGGGTCAAAACCTGGGTATGTTGGGACAATCCGAGAATTCATCTGAGTGGGTGATCATAGTGATAGGATCAGCCCTTTATCGGACAAAGGTAATGATCGGGGATGCGCTCTCACTGTTGGAAACCAAGACTGCCGGCAATCGATTTCAACCGTTGAGATTTGTTTTGCAAAGTATATTTTATGTGACATATAAAAGTATATATATTATGGTTTCTAAAATGTTTGCAAAAGGTTTTATTTCACGGGATCCATATAAGTGGAGAATGCAACACTGTTCCTTGCAACCGAGGGAGAGGTCCTCTCTTGTCGGGCAGTGTATGATCATTAAGGGCTGAGATGTTAAGTCTCAGACCATTGAGGATAATACCTGATGGGCTAATCTTGCATCTGTCCACAGTCCCTGGGTGTTACAAGGTGGCTTGGCCCAGGGACCACTTAGGGTATGTGTTGGGCCCATAGAGCCCATTTGATGGGTTTCAGAGGGTGCACTGTCTTTAACAGTGTATTCGACCAAGCCTTGTAACAAAGGCTGGGCCGAACCCATGTGGCTGATGTGTAGATCAATGCTTGGGTCCCACGCTATACAAGGAAGCCCAACTGGGCAACAGTTAGGAAGGTTAAGTGAGCACATAAGCTTGATGGGCCTAAAGCCCATTTCGAACTGGGCTATTTATTTAGTGAATTAAAGGGGCGAATTCTGAAATGGATTAGCAGATAGGATATGGTCTTAATCCTATCCACTCAGAGAGTCCAGATCTGAATGTGATTCAGATTTAGAAACCTCCTAATGGGATTAGGATAAAGCTAATCTAATCTGCAGATAAGATAAGGGTTTAACCTTATCAGTAGAAGAGAAGGCTGATCCAAATATGATTTGGATAAGCACCTCCTAATGGGATTAGGAGCTGATCTTTTCAAGGTAACAAAAAGAAGGAGGGGGCGGCAGCCTTGAGAGAGACCAAGAAACACATCAGATCCTCTTTAGTGCTGAAATCAAGAAGAGAGAATTCTGCACCCTGCGAATACTCTCTTGCCGCCTCCCTGCTCTCGTCGCCCTATTTGCCAGTTCGATCTCCAGCTGTGGGAGAAGTCAAGATTGGATCTTGACATCAGTTCTTTGAGAAAGGATTGAAAGGAAGTTGTGCTCACGTACCATTCTACTGATTCTTGTGAAGGACAGAGTTCTTGGGGAAGAACAATGTTGATTCTGCTCCATCCTGACTATGCCATCTTCAATGGGAGCAGTCTTTGGATCCTTCCTTGGGCGTGAACACCTTCGTTGGGAGATATTACTTCTCCGTATCAGGTATTATTCTCTCCCATTCCTTTTGGTTCAGATCTGGTTCAGTTTAAGGTTAAAGATTTATCCTTGAAAATATGATTTTCTAAATAGGGAATGTGATTCCCAGTTGAAGGGAGAGGAAAATTTATGATATTCGCCCCTTATTCCGCAATCTTTGGGCGTCCATGGGATGGATCTCTCATCCTTTCAGAGGTCCTCTCTTGTCAGGCAGTGTATGATCGTTATGGGCTGAGAGATTAAGTGTAAGACCATTGAGGATAATACCTGATGGGCCAATCTTGCATCTACCCACAGTCCCTAGGTGTTACAAGGTGGCTTGGCCCAGGGACCACTTAGGGTAATTGTTGGGCCCATAAAGACCATGAGATGGGTTTCAGGGGGTGCACTGTCCATAACAGTGTATTCGGCTAGGCCTTGTAACAAAGGCTGGGCTGAACCCATGTGGTGATGTGTAGATCAATGTTTGGGTCCCACGCCATACAAGAAAAGCCAACTAGGCAGTAGTTTGGAAGGCTTAGTGAATACATAACCTTAAATGGACCTTAAGCACATTTCGAACTGGGCTAATTTGATTAGTCACTTAACAGGGCGAATTCTGAGATGGATCAGCTAATAGGATTGGGCTCAGACCCCATCCACTTAGAGAGTCCAAGATCTAAATAAGATTTAGATCTGGAAGCCTCCTAATTAAATTAGGAGATGGTTGATCTAATCTGCAGATAAGATAGGGGTTATCCCTTATCACTTAAAGTGACTTCTAATCCAAATATGATTTGGGTTAGCAACTCCTAATGGGATTAGAAGTTGATCCCTTTGAGATTATTGAAGGAGGAAGGGGGGGCAGTCTTTAGACATGCAAGCAATACACATTCTTGTCTTCAAAGCTAAAATCACAAGAAAAGAGAATCTGCACCCAACAAATACTCTCTTGCCACCTCCTTCCTACAGTCGTCGCCTCCAGCAGTTCGATCTCCAGTTCTTGGGAGAAATCAAGAACACTGCTGATTGTGTTCCACCCTGCACTACGTCATCTTCAATGGGAGCAGATTTTGGATCCTTCCTTGGGCGTGAACACCTCCATTGGGAGATACTAATTCTCTGTATCAGGTATAATCCCTCCCTACTCCTTTTGGTTCAGATCTGGTTCAGTTTATGGTTCAAGAATCATCCTTGAAAATATGATTTTCTAAATAGGGAATTCAATTCCCAATTGAAGGGAGAGATAAAAATTTTAAATTCGCCCCCTTATTCCGCAATCTTCGGGAGTCCATGTGATGGATATCCTATCCCTTCAAAATGTCATAAGGTACATCATGCCCTTTGCTCCAATCAGATTGATGTTTCTTTTGACATTTATAGTAAATGAATAAAGTACATAATTGATTCATGTCATTGTGGTGTGTTCCTGTATTTTTACCCATAAACTGGACATTTATGAGACTCGTGTCAGTTTAGAATCTTTACAGTTGTTGGATAGATCTAGGGAGGTTATCCTGCCAAGGATGACACTGATGTGCCACCAAGTTGGTTAGGGTGGCTTTTCTAAACTGCCAAGGTGAGACCTGAGGCACATGCAGTGTGGGTTTTCTTGAAACCTGAACTGGACCAATTTCTAGTATTGCCCTAGACTTTAGAGACAGATGGAAAAAACTGAAAAGTTACACGTAACCCCAAAACTCGATTATGGTACTACACTATGTGTCAAATTGGGCTATCTTTAAGATGCTAATCAGTGAGATCCTTACAGGGGGTTAAAACCTGTGTATGTTAGTGGAATCTGAGAATTCACCTGAGTGGGTGATCATAGTGACAGAATCAACCCCTTTATTGGACAAAGTAAATGATCGGGTAACACACTCTCTCTGATGGAAACCTAAACTGTCGACAATTGATTTTAAACGTTGAGATTTGTTTTTGCAAAACATATATTTATATAGAAATATATATATATATATATATATATATATATATATATATATATATTTATGGTTTCAAAATCTTCGCAAAAGGTTTTAATTCCCAGGATCCATGTGAGTAAAGAGTGCAACATTATACTTTGCAACCTAGGGACATGTTCTCTATTGTTGGGTAGTGTTTGATCATTAAGGGTTAAGGATAATACTTGATGGGTTAATCTTGCATTTGCCCACAGTTCTCAGGTGTCGTCCGTTGCCAACAAGGAGCCAGTCAGCAGCCAGCTAGGAGTGCCCTGATCATGCCGCATCATTTGGCGCCGTCTGTGGGAATCACTTCAAAAAGCCTTTCTCTCTAAACTCTTCCAGTTCTTTCCCTCCTCGAAACAATCCTACGCTCATGGCTTCCTCTAGCAACGTCGAAAGAAGCACAGAAATGGACAACTCCAGGGAACAACCCCAACATCCTACTAATTGTATCGGATAGTTCACCATCCCCCGCTTAGTGAACGAAATCCCTAGCTTGAACGTGCCCCTCACAATTGCACCTGTCATCGCCCCACTCCCTGTTGTTGGCAGAACGACATTCACCGAACCTTCGGTCGTGCCCCCAGCGGCCAGCCCGAACCAGCTGGAAGACCTAATGCAGTGCATGAGGGCCATGCAGGCTCAAATGCAATAGCTCCAACAACTTCAGCTCTATCAACAACACGTACTGCACCAAGTCTCCCAGTACCAGTATCAGTAGCAGTTCCCCCAACTGCCCCAACCTCAGCTTCAGCAGCCTCAGCTCCCGCCTCAATGCCCAGCTTCACAGCAAGCCAAGTCTCACCGCCAAAGTGAGCACCCCTTCGACCGAGGAGAAACCTCCCAAAATCTCCAAAAAAATCTGGCTTCCCTCCACCCGATCTCGCCGCGGGCGGACAGGTCGGGAGGACCCCAGCTTGGCATGTCTACGTCACCTCGGGAGTCAAAGTTTGGAACCCCGATCCTTGAAAACCGGTTCAAGATCCTGGCAATAGACTCCAAGCAAGACCCCTCTGTCCACAGCCATCACCAGACCAGTAGGCCGGGCGACTCCCTGTGCAAACCATTCCGGACAGCGCAGAGGTGATTAGCACGAATGCCGGGCCCATTAAGAAGCAGAGGCACCACCGCCGAGATCGTCGATCCATCACCCACAGTTTTCCCAAGCTCATGGGCAAAGAAGAGGTAAGCTCGGCCGAAGCCAAAGCTCCCCTACTCTTGGTTCCGTCCCCCTTGTCTTCCGAACTCCTGGCAGTCCGGATGCCCAAGGATTTCAAGCTCCCCCCTCTTGACAAGTATGACGGGTTGTTCGACCCGAATGGTCATGTAGATGTCTTTCAGTCATAGATGCACCTGGCGCGAGCCAGTGAGTTGTGCATGTGCATAGCCTTCTCCACTACTTTCAGGGGAGCAACCCGCACGTGGTACTAGAACTTGATACCCGGGTCGATAAGAAGTTGGGTGCAGTTTGCTCAAGCCTTCATGTCCCACTTTGTCACCAACAAACGGTGCCCGCGAACTGAAGAAAGCATCCTCGGCATAGCACAAATAGAGGGAGAGCCCATCCGGAGCTATATCAAGCGGTTCAACGATACTTGTATGCAGATACCGTGCCTGGACCCCGTCATACGCCTTGCAGCAGCCAAGAAGGGCGTGAAGCACAAAGAGTTCAAATGGCACATGGTCGTCAACCAACCCGCGACCATAACCGAGTTTCTGAAACTTGCAGATAACTACATAGCCACCGAAGAGGAGATCAACCAGAAGGGCGAGGGCGCACTCGAAAAAAGAAAGAGAGGAGGAGAGCCTTCCAGTCAAGGGGACACCCGAAGAAAAAGGAAACAGTCTGGGGGGCAAAGCTGGGTCAATTGTTTCAAGACCCTGCACCAGACCGAGCTGATTACACCCCACTGAATGCGAAGCGGATTGAAATCCTGATGGCGATCAAGGACACCCCGTACGTGAAGTGGCCACCCCGTCTGAGGGGGAATCCCAATGAAACAAATAAGAGTTTGTATTGCAGTTTTCACAAAGACCACGGTCACAGTACTGAGAGTTGTAAAAACCTCCGCAACGAGATAGAGGAGTTCATCCATCGTGGATATCTAAGAAACTTTGTACAAAATAATAATAATAACAATAATAACAGAGCAGATCGACAAGGGGAGTACAGTAAGGATGCTCCCGAGTCCAGCAGTAGGCCGGCCGAACAATCGTAGAGGCAACCTCCAGAGAAGAGGCCAGTCTAGGAAACCATCCACATGATAGTGGGAGGTTCTATCGTCGCGGATTGCACTTTAGCAGCAGTTCAGACTTCGGTTCACGAAGCCACTTGGGAGGAGCAGAACCACCCAAAGTGGCTGAGGACAGAAGAGCCAATTTTCTTTACAGAAGATGATGCGCGAGGAGTCCACTACCCCCAAGACGACGCACTCATAATAAAGCTAAGAATCAACGACTTTGAGGTCAGGAGTGTACTTGTCGACTCAGGCAGCTCAGCCGACATCCTATTCAAAGCTGCGTTTGACCAGCTCCAGTTGTAGAGAAGCAACCTGAAGCCCACAGACACTCTTTTGATGGCTTCAGCGGAGAAGAAGTCCGGCCTCTTAGGAAAATAACAGTACCTGTGGAAGTCGGCACATGGCCTTGTTGTTAGACAGTTTTGTATGCCCTTAGCTTCAATCAAAATGATGTACTTTATCAGATTATTGTAAATGAATAAAAGTGCATATTTGATTCATGTTCCCTTGGTATGTTTCTGTGTAATACCCTTAAACTGGACACTTATTGAGACTCGTGTTAGTTTAGAATGTTCACAGCCAGTGGGTCGGTCTGGGGAGACCTAACCTGGCAAGGCTGACACTTTGGTGCCACCAAGTCGGTTGGGGTGGCTTGTCTCAGCTACCGGGGTGAGACCCTAGGCACATACAGTGTGGGATTAATTGAATCTTTGAACTGAACCAGATTTCCAGTATTGCCCTGTACCTTGGAGATTGATGGGAAAAACTGGAAAGTTACACCCGACCCCTAAACTCGATTATGATACTGCACTAGGTGTCGGATCGGGATGTCTTTGATGTACCAATCAGTGAGATCCTTAGCGGGGGTCAAAACCTGGGTATGTTGGGGCAATCCGAGAATTCATCTGAGTGGGTGATCATAGTGACAGGATCAGCCCCTTTGTCTGACAAAGGTAATGATCGGGGAAGTACTCTCACTGTTGGAAACCAAGACTGCCGGTAGCCGTTTCAACCGTTGAGATTTGTTTTGCAAAGTATATTTTATATGAGATATAAAAGTATATAAATTTTGGTTTCTAAAATGTTTGCAAAAATGTTTTAATTCCCGGGATCCATATAAGTGGAGAGTGCAACACTGTTCCTTGCAGCCGAGGGAGAGGTCCTCTCTTGTCGGGAAGTGTATGATCATTAAGGGCTAAGAGGTTAAGTGTAAGACCATTGAGGATAATACCTGATGGGCTAATCTTGTATCGGCCCACAGTCCCTGGGTGTTACAAGGTGGCTTGGCCCAGGGACCATTTAGGGTAAGTGTTCGGCCCATAGATCCCATTCGATGGGTTTCAAGGGGTGCACTGTCTTTAACAGTGTATTCGACCAGGCCTTGTAACAAAGGCTGGGCCGGACCCATGTGGCTGATGTGTAGATCAATGCTTGGGTCCCATGCCATACAAGGAAGCCCAACTGGGCAGCAGTTAGGAAGGTTAAGTGAGCACATAAGCTTAATGGGCCTAAAAGCCCATTTCGAACTAGGCTATTTATTTAGTTAATTAAAGGAGCGAATTCTGAGATGGATTAGAAGATAGGATAGGGTCTTAATCCTATCCACTCAGAGAGTCCAAATCTGAATGTGATTCAGATCTAGAAACCTCCTAATAGGATTAGGAGAACACTAATCTAATCTGCAGATAAGATAAGGGTTTATCCTTATCACTAGAAGAGAAGGTTGATCCAAATATGATTTGGATAAGCAGCTCCTAATGGGATTAGGAGAAGATCTTTTAAGTTAACAAAATGAAGGAGGCGGCGGCAGCCTTTAACATACATACATCAGATCCTCTTTAGTGCTGAAATCAAGGAAAGAGTTTTCTGCACCCTGCGAATACTCTCTTGCCGCCTCCCTATTCTTGCTGCCCTGTTTGCCAGTTCGATCTCTAGTTGAGGGAGAAGTCAAGATTGGATCTTGACATCAGTTCTTTGAGAAAGGATTGAAAGGAAGCTGTGCTCACGTACCATTCTACTGATTTTTGCAAAGGATAGAGTTCTTGGGGAAGAACACTGCTGATTCTGCTCCTTCCTGCAATGCGCCATCTTCAGTGGGAGCAGTCTTTGGATCCTTCCTTGGGCGTGAACACCTTCGTTGGGAGATATTACTTCTCTGTATCAGTTATAATTCTCTCCTATTCCTTTTGATTCAGTTCTGGTTCAGTTTAAGGTTCAAGAATGATTCTTGAAAATATGATTTTCTAAATAGGGAATGTGATTCCCAATTGAAGGGAGTGAAAAAATTTTTGAAATTCGTCCCCTTATTCCACAATCTTTGGGCGTCCATGGGCTGGATCTCTCATCCCTTCACTTGTGTGGTCAGATTCAAGCACGACTTCTTGGTGGTCGCGACCCACTCCTCCTACAATGTCATAGTAGGTCGACCGATCACCTATGTCCTACGAGCTGTGGTCTCCACTTACCACTTGGCCATGAAGTTCCCAATAGACTTCGGTGTGGGAGTGGCACGAGGCGACCAGCTCAAATCCCGCAAGTGCTATGTTGCCGCCCTGAAGGGAAAAACCAAGGTGGTCGGCAACCTTGAACTGAAGCGACCCACGGAGCAAGGTGAAGAGCGATTCACGCCCATGGAAGAAACAGTCGCGGTCCCGACCTCAGCAGCAGACCCCATGGAAGAAACAGTCGCGGTCATGCCCATGGAAGAAACAGTCGTGAGTCATGCCCATGGATGAAACAGTCACGCCCGTGAGTTACGCAAATTTTCAAAATTTAGATATTTTCGCATGGTCCGCAGCAGAGATGCCCGGTATAGATCCCAAACTCATAACTCACAAGATGAACATTGATCCTGTAGTTAGGCCTGTTAGACAGAAGAAACCCAACCTAGCCCCGGAATGGTGGAAAGCGGTCGACGAGGAAGTCGAGAAGCTCCTCGCAATGGACTTCATAAGAGAAGTCCACTACCTGAGCTGGGTAGCCAACCACGTCCTGGTAAAGAAGGCCAACGACAAGGGGCACATACGCGACAACAGGGCACGAGTTGCTAAGTTTCTTGGATGCCTATTCAGGCTATAACTAGATCAAGATGGACCCGGCGGACAAAGAAAAGACTGCCTTCATCACGGAGTTCGGCCTATAATGTTACAAGGTTATGCCATTCGGGTTGAAAAACGCAGGGGCAACCTTTCAAAGGCTTGTAAATAAGTTGTTTGCGCCGTTAATCGGCAGAAAAGTAGAATGTTATGTAGACGACATGGTCGTCAAAACTCAATTCTCACATGAATTAATACAAGACTTGCATTCTATTTTTGAAATTTTGCGTAAGTTTAATATGAGATTGAATCCAAACAAGTGTGTGTTTGGTGTGACCTCGGGTAAATTCCTAGGATACAACGTTAACCGGCACGGCATGGATGCCAACCCGGATAAGGTTAAGGCCATCTTAGACATGAGACCACCCCGTAAGTTGAAAGTGGTTTAGAGGTTGAATGGCCGCATAGCCGCCCTGAGCCACTTCATGTCCAAATCGGCGGACCGCTATCTGCCGTTCTTTAAGGCAATCAAGAGCAAAGGGTTCGAGTGGACCCGAGACTGTCAGCTCGCAATTGACGAGCTCAAGAAATACCTTGCAAGTGTGTCGATCTTAACCCGGCCCGAGGAGGGCGACGTTTTAGAATTGTACCTCTCGGAGAGCGACGAAGTGGTCAGTTCGGTACTAATAAAGGAATTAGATCGGGTCCAACAACCCATCCATTACGTTAGTAAAGTATTGCAGGGAGCAAAGACGAGATACCCAGAGATAGAAAAACTAGCGTACGCACTGGTAATTGCAGCTCATAAGTTTCGCTCGTACTTCCAGGCTCACATTGTTATCATTCTCACTGATAAACCTCTGAGGCAAGTCTTACTCAAGCCCGAGGTCTCTGGTCAGTTGACAAAGTGGGTTGTTGAGCTCAATGAGTACGATCTCCAGTACAAGCCACGAGCTGCCATTAAAGCCCAAGCCTTAGTAGATTTCATCGTCGAATGCACATTCAGCTCTGAAGCCCCTAGGTTGGTTGAGCACGAGGCTCCCAACTCAAGTGAGCCCGAAGCTCCCAGGCCAGTCGAGTCCGAGCCCCATGAGGTAGTAACCAGTGCGGCATCTCTCCTAGTTCGACCAAGCCCAAGTTGGGATGAGGAGCCCTGGATCCTTCACATAGATGGCTCCTCAAACCAACAGGGCAGCGGAGCCGGGATAGTTCTGCACGGCCCAACTGACACGAAACTGGAGTACGCGCTACGCTTCAATCTCGCGGCATCTAACAATGAAGCAGAATACGAGGCGTTGATAGCTGGACTAGCTCTAGCCAAAGAAGTAAAAGCCAAGCACATCATTATCTACAACAACTCCCAGCTTGTGGTCAACCAGGTCACCGACAAGTATGAAGCTCACGAGCCAACCATGATCGCCTACTTAGCCAAAGTCAAAGAGGCCCTACTCAACTTCCAGTCACACTTTATCAAACAAATCCCTATGTCATAAAATGTTGAGGCCGACGCCCTATCCAAATTAGCCAGCACCAGTGACATCACCATGAGAACCGTGTACATAGAGGACCTGTCTCGGCCTAGTATTCTTAGGGGAGCAGACGAGGTTGCTCCCGTCGTTCAAGCAGAGCCGAGCTGGATTGACCCGCTTGTGAGCTTCTTACTACACAAAACCCTCCCTGCAGACCGCATTGCAGCTAGAAGGGTGCAGCGCCAGGCAGCCAAATATGTCATGATAGACGAATAACTATATCGGAGATCTTACACGCTCCCCTACTCGCGCTGCTTGCGACCTACCGAAGCCAAGCTCGTACTCTGCGACACCCATGAGGGTCTGTGCAGTGGGCACTTGGGGGGCAGGGCCCTTGATGAGACTGAAAAGAACCCTATTTTTGTCCCCTAATTTTCATCTTTTTTTCATTATTTTAACACTTAAATGCACTCATTACTCTTGTATTTAGATTCAGGGCAATAAAGAAGGCAATTGGAAGGAAACAAGCCAATTCGGGCGATTTTGCACAGTTTCAGCGATAGTCAGTGATCTGGGCCTAACTCACAATTCCGGACTCCGAATTGAGCAATTCAAGAAGCATTAGAAAGAAGAACGAAAGGCCCATAACTTTTATGTTTTGGGCATTGACTGGTTCGGTCCGCATCGACTACGAAACCGGGCCCAAAGTCGGAGCAACGTCGCAGCCAGGCCCATTTAACAGTTGAAGCCCAAATCGCAGAAGAACCTAGAAGCAGCCCAAGTAGCAGAGAAGCCCAACTCGGATACAAGAGTTTAGAGTCCTAATTCGAATGTAATCTCCCAAGAGGGAGAGAGTCTTATTAGATCTAAACTTTGAATGTAATCGTATAAGGATAAGAAGGTTGGGGATTAGCTAAGAGATAGGATAGGATTAGTTCAAAGAAGATAACATCAAGACTCCCTAAAAATAAGATGATCTCCTAGAAGGAGTTGGAAAATAGCCCTCTCCTTTGGCTATATAAAGAGGGGGGCGAACCAGCTCTAGCATCACTCATTCCAAGATCCAAGAGATCATCAAGAGGCCAAGAAGCTCAAGAAGGTAGTTCGGCTATGGAGAAGAAAAGCATGGATATTGCGCAGATCATGAGTAGCTAAGCTTCTTTTTCTGGTTCAAGGGGGAGGTTCAATTGTGTCATTGTGAGGTTCTGTAGTTACTTTATTTTCTTGCTTTCTAATTCAAGTATTCATTGATTCTTGTGCATATTTTTATTGGACATTGATGTTAATTAGTTTGACAACTGAATTAATGTTGATTTTCCTATTGCTATCCATGATTTCGGTGATCCGTAATTGTCAAGAATAATGGTACAAGTAGCAATTAGGTTGATATCTTTTTGGGTCAATTGTTCGTGATAACCTTTGACCAATGTTTTGTTAGACAGGGACCACTTAGGGTAAGTGTTGGGCCCATAGAGCCCATTTGATGGGTTTCAGGGGGTGCACTGTCTTTAACAGTGTATTCGACTAGGCCTTGTAACAAAGGCTGGGCCGAACCCATGTGGCGGATGTGTAGATCAATGCTTGGGTCCCACGCCATACAAGGAATGTTAGACAGTTTTGTATGCCCTTAGCTTCAATCAAAACTGATGTACTTTATGAGTTAATTGTAAATGAATAAAAGTACATATTTGATTCATGTTCCCTTGGTATGTTTCAGTGTATTACCCTTAAACTGGACACTTTTTGAGACTCGTGTTAGTTTTGAATGTTCACAGCTAGTGGGTCGGTCTGGGGAGACTTATCCTGACAAGGCTGACACTGTGGTGCCACCAAATCGATTGGGGTGGCTTGTCTCAGCTACCAGGGTGAGACCCTAGGCACATACACTGTGGGATTAATTGAATCTTTGAACTGAACCAGATTTCCAGTATTGCCTTGGACCTTGGAGATTGATGGGCAAAACTGGAAAGTTACACCTGACCCCTAGACTCGATTATGATACTGCACTAGGTGTCAGATCGGGCTGTCGTTGATGTACCAATCAGTGAGATCCTTAGCAGGGGTCAAAACCTGGGTATGTTGGGACAATCCGAGAATTCATCTGAGTGGGTGATCATAGTGACAGGATCAGCCCCTTTGTCGAACAAAGGTAATGATCAAGGATGCACTCTCACTGTTGGAAACCAAGACTGCCGGCAACCGATTTCAACCGTTGAAATTTGTTTTGGAAAATATATTTTATATGAGATATAAAAGTATATATATTATGGTTTCTAAAATGTTTGCAAAAGGTTTTAATTCCCGGGATCCATATAAGTGGAGAGTGCAACACTGTTCCTTGCAGCCGAGGGAGAGGTCCTCTCTTGTTGGGCAGTGTATGATCATTATGGGCTGAGAGGTTAAGTGTATGACCATTGAGGATAATACCTGATGGGCTAATCTTGCATCTACCCACAGTCCCTGGGTGTTACAAGGTGGCTTGGCCCAGGGACCACTTAGGGTAAGTGTTGGGCCCATAGAGCCAATTTGATGGGTTTCAGGGGGTGCATTGTCTTTAACAGTGTATTCGACCAGACCTTGTAACAAATGTTGGGCCGAACCCATGTGGCTGATGTGTAGATCAATGCTAGGGTCCCACCCCATACAAGGAAGCCCAACTGGGCAGTAGTTAGGAAGGTTAAGTGAGCACATAAGCTTAATGGGCCTAAAGCCCATTTCGAACTGGGCTATTAATTTAGATAATTAAAGGGGCGAATTCTGAGATGGATTAGCAGTTAGGATAGGGTCTTAATCCTATCCACTCAGAGAGTCCAGATTTGAATGTGATTTAGATCTATAAACCTCCTAATAAGATTAAGATAAAGCTAATCTAATCTGCAGATAAGATAAGGGTTTATCCTTATCATTAGAAGAGAAGGTTGATCCAAATATGATTTGGATAAGCACCTCCTAATGGGATTAGGAGCTGATCTTTTCAAGTTAACAAAAGGAAGGAGGGGGCGGCAGTCTAGAGAGAGAGAACAAGAAACACATCAGATCCTCTTTAGTGTTGAAATCAAGAAGAGAGAATTCTGCACCCTGCGAATACTCTCTTGCCGCATCCCTGCTCTTGCCGCCCTGTTTGCCAGTTCGATCTCCAACTGTGGGAGAAGTCAAGATTGGATCTTGACATCAATTCTTTGAGAAAGGATTGAAAAGGAAGCTGTGCACACGTTCCATCCTGCTGTTTCTTGCAAATGACAGAGTTCTTGGGGAAGAACACTGCTGATTCTGCTCCATCCTGCACAGCGCCATCTTCAGTGGGAGCAGTCTTTGGATCTTTCCTTGGGCATGAACACCTTCATTGGGAGATATTGCTTCTCCGTATCAAGTATCATTCTCTCCCATTCCTTTTGGTTCAAATCCGGTTCAGTTTAAGGTTCAAGATTTATCCTTGAAAATGTGATTTTCTAAATAGGGAATGTGATTCCCAGTTGAAGGGAGAGAAAAATTTTTGAAATTCGCCCCTTATTCCTCAATCTTTGGGCATCCATGTGATGGATCTCTAAACCCTTCAGTGGTATCAGAGCCACAGGTTCAAATCTTGAACCATTCTGTTTCAAATCTGAACCTGCGCAATTAGGGAGAAGGCGTTCTACCCAATTTGCGCAGATTTGGTTTTGGGAAATTTGTTCCCAAATCAAATGGGAAAATAATCTGAAATTAATTTTAAATAAATCTTATTGTTATTTAGAATTGTTCTTTATAATTTTCTTGATTTATGGGTTGTTCGTACAAGAGGAGATCGAATTCTTGGTTTGCGCAGGGAACCTGCGATTTTGCAGTTCTTGATTTATTTTTGGGTCTGTAAATAATTTTTTTTATTTTCTAGACTCAATGTATAGGTATTCGATCTAATGTAATTATTAATAGAAATAGGATTTCTATTTATTTTTATTTTGGATCGAAGATGGTGGCGCAGAGAAGGAGATTTCGCAGATAAGAGAAATGCTATCGGCGAATTGCAGCTTGTGAATCTGCATTCTGTGATCTAACCTATGTTTTGCAGGAAGGATTGTGTGAACAACCCTGTCTGACTGATTCTTGTTTTTCCTTTTATCAGTATTTAATTTCAGATTATTTTCTTGAATTAAGGATTTAATTAAAAATCAAACACTAGACCCATTCGAACCAAGATTGGTTCAAAACTGTTTGGACCAATTCTAGGGTTTAATCAAGGCTGAATGTCTGCCCTAATTTCCCACTAATGGGCCAAAGGATTGATATTTAATTAAATGGTTAATTCGGCCCAGCCTGTAAAGGCCCAGTTTTAAATAGTTAAAACTGCAAAAGCCCATTTCAAAGGATAAAGCTATATGGGCAGAACTAGGTAACTCTAATTCAGCCCATATACCTAGATAATATTAATGGTTAATATTATGGAATTTTAACGGGCTTCCAATTGGCCTTACAGATAATTAATTGATTGGATCAATTTATCCCTACATGTGATGTATGGATGTGTGATGTGCTGCGTACATGGGCCATAAGTACTTGGCCCATTCTCATTCGACAGTGGCTCTTGCGCACACCATGGCTGAATGCACATCATTGCCATGGTGTCCCTTTTGGTCATTGGATGACTTCCCTCAGTGGTGGGCCCCACACCTCATCAAGAGGTTGCGTGCGGAACCCTAGCCGATTTAAGGCCCACCGAAATCTGACATTATGAAAGTCAGTGGGAGCCACTTTGGTTTGACCTAAATCAAACTAGGGCGTAATTTTGTTCCCTCCAGCTAATAAGAGTGCGTATGATAGGGAGATTCATATGATGAACTCTCTAAAGGCCTTCCATCATTAGCATGAGGATGGGTCCTTCAGTAATGAGGAAACGCACCAGAAAATGGGCTATCCATTTGCTGTTGGGCTTGTATGAGTGTTTCATAAGATGATATGGCGTCATAGACCGATGTGGGAGGGGCTTCACCAGAAAATGGGAACTCTCTCACGGTACCTTGGCGTTCGCGAATTTGATGGGTAAGCACTCACTGGATAGAAAGGTTTACCTAAAAACGGCTCTGAACCTTGTCTGACAGAGGTCAAAGGGAAAACTCATATGATGAGTGGATGTGATCCTTCACAGAAAGGTGGTGGGGTTATGCAGCTGAAACAGTTGGCTCCATGCACCCTATGTGATTTCCCACATTTCTAGAGACAACCCGTAGTCTCCGTCACTGAGAGAGGAGGGAAATCTTAGAGACGAATAAATGGAAATGGATCATAGATTAAAATCCATATCTATGAAATGAACATGAATCAAATTAGGTTGTGGACTGTTGTTTGCTCTTTTATCAGAAAATGGCAAATGGATCTTTTGCAAAACTACTTGATGACAACAAGTTGAAGGGCCCAAACTTTGTTGATTGGTACAGGAGCCTTATGCTGGTCCTAGCTTCTGAAAAGCTAGACAATGTGGCAAAGAATCTTGCCCCGGAGAGTCCGGGTGATAGGGCTTCTGAGGCCCGAAGGAGAGAGACTATCAAGAATGGGAGGAGAAAAACTCCCTTGCCCGGTGTTACATCATTGCCTCCTTAGACAACCCGATACAGAGGCAGTTCGATCAGATCGAACTTGACAAAGACATATTGGACAGTCTCAGGACAATGTATGAAGAGCATAATTGTTCTACTCGACAAAAGGTCTTGAAACAGTTCATGACCGCACAAATGTCCAAGGGTCAACAAGTTCACGACCATTGTCTTCGGATGATGGGATACATCAACGAACTGGAGGCTCTTGGATCTGGGCTGGACCTTGCTACCCAGATAGATGCTATCCTTAACTCTTTGCCTCCTTCCTCTAATCCGTTCATCATGAACTATAACATGAACAAGCTGAATGTCAGCTTACAAGAGCTCAGCAATATGTTGCAAAGAGCTGAGGAATTGATTAGAAAGGATGAGCCTGTAGCGATGCTTGTTGAAGCTGGCAAGACAAGCAAGAGAAAGAGGAAGGCAAAGAACCCTCAGAAGAAAGCCACCAAGAGCAAGAAGCAGAAGAAAGACAAAGCATCGGATGCCTGTCACTTCTGCAAGAAGACCGGCCACTAGAAAAGGAATTGTCCTGCCTACCTAGAATCCAAGAAAGGTAACTACGAAACTTGTGTTATAGAAACCAATTTGTTGGTAGCTTCTGCTTCCTGGTGTATTGACTCCGGGGCTTCGACACATGCTTGTAACTCACTGTAGGGGTTCAAGGTAAGCAGAAGGCTGAGTGAAGGAGAAGTCACACTCTTCTTGGGGACTACTGCAACTATTGCTGCCGCGGCCATAGGAACCATGGAATTAATTTTTAGAGAAGGAATAATTGTACTGAAAGACTGTCTTTATGTACAAAATTTAAGGAGAAATTTGATTTCTGTCTCAAAACTGTGTGCAGATGGTTATTCTGTCTTCTTTAGTAATACGATTACTGTTAAAAGAAACAACAGATTCATCGCATTCGGGGAACTGGAGAACGGTCTCTATGTTCTACATCCTTCTCTAGAAACTAACATAACCGAAACTACGTCGGCTGAAATCCCTAAGAAGAGATCACGTGATACAGTTAATCCCACGTGTCTGTGGCATTATCGACTTGGCCACATCGGTGTTGACCGAATCACAAGGTTGGTAAAGGTTGGTCCTTTGGATTTTCTAACTGTAGAAGATCTTCCCACTTGTGAGCCTTGCCTACAAGGCAAGATGACGAAACAGCCATTTAACATTAAGCCTGAAAGATGTACGGGCACACTTGACCTAATACATATTGATGTATGTGGTCCCCTGAGTGTTAGGAGACGAAATCAACACGTGTATTTCATCACATTCACAGATGATTTTTCGCGATACGGTTACGTGTACCTAATGAGACACAAGTCTGAATCCTTTGAAAAGTTCAAAGAGTTTAGACAAGAGGTCGAGAAACAGTTAGGGAGAGAAATTAAAGCCCTTCGATCAGATCGAGGTGGCGAGTATCTCTCTGACGAATTCAGGGACTACTTAAAGGACAATGGGATAGTATCACAATTAGCTCCTCCTGCTACACCACAACTTAACGGTGTTTCGGAGAGGAGGAATAGGACCTTATTGGATATGGTCCGGTCACTTCTCACACACTCAGAGTTACCCACATCCCTTTTGGGTTACACATTAGAGACTGCAATTTATGTGCTGAATCGAGTTCCAACCAAATCAGTTCCGAATACTCCATATGATCTTTGGACCGGAAAAAACCCAAGTGTCAGACACTTGAAGATTTGGGGTTGTCCAGCACACGTTAAAAGAACGAGTGCAGACAAGTTGGAATCCAAGACCAGTCGTTGCCTATTTGTAGGCTACCCAAAAGGCTCTGTAAGTTACCTATTCTATGACCCAAGTGAGCAGAAAGTGTTCTGCAGTCGTAATGCGCAATTCTTGGAAACCGACTATATCCTGGACACCCATCGTCAGGAAGTTGTTCTTGATGAGGAGAGCTCAGGAGCAGTGGGAGATGTCTCACAAGTTCCAGGTAGTGACCAAGCTAGAAGATCCACTCGGGTATCCAGGCCACCAGTCTGTTATGGTTATAGCCGGGATAGTTACCTGGTGGAAACCTTGACTAGTGAAGAGGATCCCGTGACTTACACGGAAGCTATGTTGGACATAGATTCCCAGAAGTTGGTGGAGGCCATGAGAACAGAGATGGACTCAATGGAGGCCAATGGAGTGTGGACTCTAGTAAATCCGCCCTCTGGGGTAAAAGCAATCGGTTGCAAATGGATTTACAAGAGGAAGAAGGGCCCCGATGGTAAGGTTGAAACGTTCAAGGCTCGTCTGGTGGCGAAAGGGTACACTCAGAAAGAGGGCATCGATTATGAGGAAACCTTAAACGTTCAAGGCTCGTCTGGTGGCGAAAGGGTACACTTAGAAAGAGGGCATCGATTATGAGGAAACCTTTTCGCATGTGGCCATGCTTAAATCCATTAGGATCCTGCTAGCTGTAGCAGCATACCATGATTATGAGGTTTGGCAAATGGATGTCAAAACTGCATTCCTAAATGGAGATCTTACTGAAGATATCTATATGCAGCAGCCGCAAGGCTTCATTGCTGTAGGTCAGGAAAACATGGTATGTAAACTTAATAGATACATTTATGGATTTAAGCAAGCTTCTAGAAGTTGGAACATCCATTTCGACTCTGCCGTCAAATCGTTTGACTTCGAGCAGAATCCGGATGAACCCTGTGTCTACAGGAAGTATAGTGGAGATAAGGTTACCTTCTTGGTTCTGTATGTAGATGACATTCTACTCATTGGGAATGATGTAGGTATGTTAACTACGGAGAAAGTATGGTTATCACAGCAATTTTCCATGAAAGATCTTGGAGAAACCTCCTGTATACTGGGTCTTCGACTCCATAGAGATAGATCGAAAAGGATAATAGGATTATCCCAATCTGCCTACATTGACAAAATAGTCAAAAGATACAGCATGGAAAACTCCAAGAAAGGAAATGTTCCTTTCAGGCACGGAGTCACTCTCTCCAAGAAGATGTCTCCCAAGACTTCTGAGGAGATTGATGGCATGAAAGACGTTCCCTATGCCTCTGCCGTAGGGAGCATCATGTATGCCATGCTGTGCACTCATCCTGACATAGCTCAAGCAGTGAGTGTAGTAAGCAGATTTCAGGCCAACCCAGGGCAGGAGCATTGGACTGCTGTGAAAAACATACTTAAGTACCTTCGAAGGACAAAAGAGTTTTGTCTAGTATTCGACGATAGCTCACTATAGATCCAAGGGTATACAGATGCCGATTTCCAGTCAGACCCAGATGATAGAAAGTCTACATCTGGATATATTTTCATGATAGGATCGTGTGTTGTTTCCTGAGTGTCAGCAAACAGAGGTCCTAAGTTGCAAATTAATAGTCCACAACCCAAGCCGAGCACATTGCCGTAAGTGATGCTACCTTATGAATGAAGGTGTTCATTCATGAATTTGGAATTCAGCACATCACCCATTCCATTGTTGTATGACAACACTGGACCTACGGGAGGATGATAGCAAGAGGTAGCAACAGCGGAGAATGTGGTAGACCCATTGACTAAGCCATAACACAGAAAGTGTTTGAGAAAAATGTGGAAAGCATGGGACTCCGGCTAGTACCTAATTGGACCTAAGTGCAAGTGGGAGCTGTAACACACTATTGTATGCCCTTAGCTTCAATCAAAATTGATGTACTTTATGAGTTTATTGTAAATGATTAAAAGTACATATTTGATTCATGTTCCCTAGGTATGTTTCTGTGTATTACCCTTAAACTGGACACTTAAGGGATTAGGATAAAGTTAATCCAATCTGCAAATAAAATAAGGGTTTAACCTTATCACAAGAAGAGAAGGCTGATCCAAATATAATTTGGATAAGCACCTCCTAATGGGATTAGGAGCAGATCTTTTCAAGTTAACAAAAGGAAGGAGGGGGCGGCAGCCTTTAGAGAGACCAAGAAACACATCAGATCCTCTTTAATGCTGAAATCAAGAAGAGAGAATTCTGCACACTACGAATACTCTCTTGCCGTGGGAGAAGTCTAAATTGGATCTTGACATCAGTTCTTTGAGAAAGGATTGAAAAGGAAATTGTGCTCACGTTCCATCCTACTGTTTCTTGCAAAGGACAGAGTTCTTGGGGAAGAACACTGTTGATTCTACTCCATCCTGCACTGCGCCATCTTCAGTGGGAGCAGTCTTTGGATCCTTCCTTGGTTGTGAACACCTTCGTTGGGAGATATTAATTCTCCGTATCAGGTATTATTCTCTCCCATTCCTTTTGGTTCAGATCTGGTTCAGTTTAAGGTTCAAGATTGATCCTTGAAAATATGATTTTCTAAATACGGGATGTGATTCCCAGAGGGAGAGAAAGGCTGGGCTGAACCCATGTGGCTGATGTGTAGATCAATGCTTGGGTCTCACGCCATACAAGGAAGCCAACTGGGCAGTAGTTAGGAAGGTTAAGTGAGCACATAAGCTTAATGGGCCTAAAGCCCATTTCGAACTGGGCTATTAATTTAGTTAATTAAATGGGCGAATTTTAAGATGGATTAACAGTGAGGATTGGGTCTTAATCATAACCACTCAGAGAGTCCAGATCTGAATGTGATTCAGATCTAGAAACCTCCTAATAAGATTAGGATAAAGCTAATCTAATCTGCAGATAAGATAAGGGTTTATCCTTATCATTGGAAAAGAATGTTGATCCAAATATGATTTGGATAAGCACCTCCTAATGGGATTTGGAGCTGATCTTTTCAAATTAACAAAAGGAATGAGGGGGCGGCAACCTTGAGGGAGACCAAGAAGCACATCAGATCCTCTTTAATGCTGAAATCAAGAAGAGAGAATTCTACACCCTGCGAATACTCTCTTGTCGCCTCCCTGCTCTTGCCGCCCTGTTTGCTAGTTCGATCTCCAGCTGTGAGAGAAGTCAAGATTGGATCTTGACATCAATTCTTTGAGAAAGGGTTGAAAAGGAAGTTGTGCTCATGTTCCATCCTGCTGTTTCTTGCGAAGGACAGAGTTCTTGGGGAAGAACACTGCTGATTCTGCTCCATCCTGCACTACGCCATTTTCAGTGGGAGCAGTCTTTGGATCCTTCCTTGGGCGTGAACACCTTCGCTGGGAGATATTGCTTCTCCGTATCAGGTATCATTCTCTCCCATTCCTTTTGGTTCAGATCTGGTTCAGTTTAAGGTTCAAGATTTATCATTGAAAATATGATTTTCTAAATAGGGAATGTGATTCCCAGTTGAAGGAAGAGAAAAATTTTTGAAATTCGCCCCTTATTCCGCAATCTTTGGGAGTCCCTGTGATGGATCTCTCAACCCTTCACATGTATGCCATGTTGTGCACACGTCCTGACATAGCTCAGGCAGTGAATGTAGTAAGCAGATTTCAGGCCAACCCAGGGCAGGAGCATTGGACTGCTAAGAAAAACATACGTAAATACCTTCGAAGGATAAAAGAGTTTTGTCTAGTATTCGACAGTAGCTCACTAGAGATCCAAGGGTATACTGATGCCGATTTCCAGTCAGACCCAGATGATAGAAAATCTACATCTGGATATGTTTTCACGATAGGATCGTGTGTTGTTTGTTGGAAAATCAGCAAATAGGGGTTCATTGCAGACTCCACGACCGAGGCCGAGTACAATGCCGCAAGTGAGGCTGTCAAAGAAGCCGTATGGATGAAGAAGTTCATTCATGAGTTGGGAGTAGTTCCGTCCGACACATCACCCATCCCATTGTTGTGTGACAACAATGGAGACTTTGCTCAGGCTAAGGAGCGACGAGCCCATTCGAAGTCGAAGCACATCGAGAGGAAGTACCACGTACTACGGGAGATTGTTGGTAGAGGGGACATCCTGATTCAGAAGGTAGCGTCAGCGGAAAATATAGCAGACCCATTGACAAAGCCACTATCACAGAAAGTGTTTGAGAAACACGTGGAAAGCATGGGACACCGGCTTGTACCTGATTGGACCTAAGTGCAAGTGGGAGCTATTAGACAGTTTTGTATGCCCATAGCTTCAATCAAAATTGATGTACTTTAAGAGTTTATTGTAAATGAATAAAAGTGCATATTTGATTCATGTTCCCTTGGTATGTTTCTGTATAATACCCTTAAACTGGACACTTATTGAGGCTTGTGTTAGGTTAGAGAGTTCACAGCCAGTGAGTCGGTCTGGGGAGACCTATCCTGACAATGCTGACACTATGGTGCCATCAAGCCGGTTGAGGTGGCTTGTCTCAACTACCGGGGTGAGACCCCAGGCACATAGAGTGTGGGATTAATTGGATCTTTGAACTGGATCAGATTTCCAGTATTGCCCTGGACCTTGGAGATTGATTAGCAAAACTGGAAAGTTACACCCGACCCCTAGACTCGATTATGATACTGCACTACGTGTCGGATCGGGGTGTCCTTGATGTACCAATCAGTGAGATCCTTAGCGGGGGTCAAAACCTGGGTATGCTGGGACAATCCGAGAATTCATCTGAGTGGGTGATCATAGTGACAGGATCAGCCCCTTTGTCGGACAAAGGTAATGATCGGGGATGCACTCTCACTGTTGGAAACCAAGACTACCGGCAGCCGATTTCAACCGTTGAAATTTGTTTTGCAAAGTATATTTTATATGAGATATAAAAGTATATACATTATGGTTTCTAAAATGTTTGCAAAAGGTTTTAATTCCCGGGATCCATATAAGTGGAGAGTGTAACACTATTCCTTGCAGCTGAGGCAAAGGTTACTGATTTAAGTGATTTCTTATTCTTTTAATTCTAGCTATTAAATTTTCCCACTCAATTATAGTATTCATTCGGATAAGAAGTTACTGATTTGCTCCCTGTGGGATTCGACCTAGTACCACTTTTACTGCAAATATCTTATTGTGGGACTAGTACTAATTTTGAGGGCTTCGACAAACCCGTCAGCCCTCGCCCAAAAGGCACTTTGACAAGGGTACTATAGGCCAACAATGAAGGCAGACGCTATTGAGCTCATCAGAAAATGTGAAAAATGCCAAAGACATGCCAATATTCACCACCAACCCGCTGCCGACCTCAAGTATCTCACCAGCCCGTGGCCCTTTGCGCAGTGGGGCATCGATCTACTCGGGTCATTTCCACCAGCAACAGGTAGAAGGAAGTTCTTAATAGTAGCAGTGGACTATTTTACCAAGTGGGTAGAAGCATAACCCCACGTGACGATCACAGCCCGAAATGTTCAAAACTTCTTTTGGAAGAACATCGTGTGCCACTTCGGATTACCTCGGATTACTTCAGTCGCGCACCCTCAAGAAAATGGTCAGGTAGAAGTCACAATCAGAGCCATCCTCTGCGGACTAAAGGCACGGCTGGACCAAGCTAAAGGATTGTGGGCAGACGAACTACCTAGTGTCCTATGGGCCTACCAGACCACGGAGAAGACCACCATGGGAGAAACACCCTTCAATCTCACCTATGGCACCGAAGCAGTGATCCCCGCAAAGATTGAAGTACCTACGTTGCACCTAGAAACATACAGTGATCATACAAACGAAGATGAGCTACGTACTAACCTTGACCTACTCGACGAAGTAAGGGACCTCGCGTACATTAGGACCGCAGCCTACCAGCAGAGAGTAGCTCGGTACTATAACGCCAGGGTCAAGAAGCGAAACCTCCGCATTGGCGACCTGGCCCTTCGTAAAGTTATGGTGCCTGAGCCCGGCACTGGCAAGCTCGAGTCCAACTGGGAAGGTCCTTACCAAGTGAAACGAGTGCTCGGGGAAGGAACATACGAGCTCGAAACCCTTGAAGGGAAACAAGTACCTCGAGCATGGAATATTGTCAACCTAAGGCAATATTATCTATAAGAAACAAGTAGGCCACGATCTACTCCCTGAGCCTAAGGGCTAGAATACTAAGCTAATATGACCTCGGCACAACAGGACCTAGTCGCCTCTATGGCATGGGCAAACGCCGAGAGTGGGCCACGAGCCACTCCTTCAGCCCAAGGGCCAAAACACCGAGCTAACAAAGACCTCAGCGTGAAGAAAGACAGTCGCTTCTGTGGCGAAGACAAGGTGTGAAATATCAAAGGCGTAAGCAGCTCGGGTACAAACCCTACGAAGCGTAGCTCATCTCAATACGTTGGTCGAGCTGAGAAATAACCAACCAATGCTTAGTTCGGACATACATAGTAACCACTTCACGGTATACCACAAGCCATAAACGTGACAAATCGGGATAACGCCTACCGAAGAGTCCTACTTCGGGTATGTAACTTTAATGGCTCAAATAATAATATCGCTTTAGCAAAAATAAAGGGAGTTCATCATACTCAGAAGAAGGAAGAAACTTTCATTGTCAAAAAAAAAAGAAGAAAGAGCAAAAAAGGAAAATAACAAGTGCACTAACCGAGCTAAACAGCCCGGGAAAGGTTTGATCATCACAGGGCACATCTGCCTCCTCGTCCTCTGGAGAGTCAGGCTCCTCTTCATCCGCTTGGTCTGCTGTCTCATGTGACAGACCTTTCATAGTAATGTCGTCGAGGTTGAGCCTAAATAACTTCTTCCAAACCAACCACCGGCAAAGCTTAAACCCTGAGCGGTATGAACCCGAACCATACTCCGCCTGGAGGTCATGAAATTCTTGGGAGTCTTTAAAATCCCAGACAGCTTTCTCTCGCTCAGTCTCCACCATCTGATAAAAGTTTCGAGTCTGATTCAGAAGAGTGGACTCCAAGTCCCGCACCTGCTGCCTAAGGAGCTACATCTCCCCCGCCATCCTCGATGATTCCTCCCTATAACGTGCGCTCTCTTCAGTAAGTTGGGCGATTTGAGCCTCCTAGTCGTGGATGAGCAGCTCCCGAGACTCGCTCCCCTTGCGGGTGTGATGGAGCTCGCCCCGAATCCGGTCAAGCTCACCCTGGAGCTTCTGGTGGTAGCCCGTTGGTCAAGGGCGTCGACACGATGGATGCACGTCTGGAGAGCCATAGCATGGATGGCAGAATTTACCTATCGAAGAAAAAGAAGATCAGAAGACAGCAGAAAAGGGCAAAACAAAAAAGAAGGGGAAAAAGGCCACTTACCACCAAGCAATGGGCAGAGGCAAAGGCGGAGAGATCCCTAGTGAAAGAATGGTAGGATCCATCTAATGGACACCATAAAGGTTGCGGAATGGGTGGGCGAATTTCAAAAATTTTCCTACCTTCTCCCAACTGGGAATCATATTCCCTAAATTTAGAATACAATATTCAAGGATCCTACTTGAACCATAATCAAACCAGATCTGTACCAAAAGACAAATGGGCAGAATATACCTGATCCAGAGAAGCACTATCTCCCAAAGTTGGTGTTCACGCCCAAAGAATGCTCTAAGATCCGTTCCTACTGAAGATGACACAGCTGTGGATGGAACAGAACCAACTGGGTGCGTCCTACACACTGGATCCTTCGCAAGTATCCTCTGGAAGCACTAAACACTGAATCTATTTCAGTCTTTCTTGCAAGACTGATGTCAAGAACAGATTTCTTGACTTTCTTTTCTGCAAAGATCTAATCTTGCAAAGGAGATGGCGGCGGCAGGAGGAGAACTCTAAAGGGAACTGCCTTTTTTTTCTTTTCTTCTGGAGTATGAGATCTGATCTCAATTCGTAGGAACCTTTCTTGCAATTTTTCTTGATTCGAAATCTGTTGTATTTCTCTCTTTCTTTTGTTAGGGTTTCTCCTCATTTCTTCTTGATTAAGAAACCTCCTAATTAGGAGTTATCCCAATCCAAATCAGTATTTGGATAGGGGATAATCTTAATCCTATTTGTAGATAAAGTTAGCTTACTCCTGATCTAATCAGGAGGTTACCAGATTCAAATCTAATTTGAATTTGGTCTCCAAGAGTGGATAAGGCTAAAAGCCAAATCCTTTTACTAACATTAATCTTAGATTCGCCCCAAGGATGGGTGATCATATCAGCCTACCTCGAAATGGGCTTCTGGCCCATTAAGTGTTCAATGTCTAATTACTTTCCAATCTGCTGCCCAGTTGGGCTTCTTTGTATGGCGTGGGACCCAAGCATTGATCTACACACCAGCCACATGGGTTCGGCCCAGCCTTTAATACAAGGCCCAGCCGAATTCACTGAAAAACTCAATGAACCCCTTGAGTCCATCATATGGACCCTATGGGCCCAACACTTACATTAAGTGGTCCCTGGGCCAAGCCATCTTATAAAACCCAGGGACTGTGGGCAGGTGCAAGATTAGCCCATCAGGTATTATCCTCAATGGTCTTACACTTAACCTCTCAGCCCTTGATGATCAAGCACTGCCCGACAAGAGAGGACCTCTCCCTCGGCTGTAAGGAACAGTGCCGCACTCTCCTCTCACATGGATCCCGGGAATTAAAACCATTTGCAAACAATTTGAAACTGTACATATATATATAAATATATTAATTTTGCAAATCAAAATTCCAACGATTGAAATCAACTGCTGGCAATTTGGTTTCCATCAGAGAGAGTGCATTCCTGATCATTACCCTTTGTCCGACAAAGTGGCTGATTCAGTCACTATGATCACCCACTCAGATGAATTCTCAAACTGCCCAACATACCCAGGTTTTGATCCCCGCTAAAGATCTCACTGATTGGCATATCAAAGGCAGCCTGATCCAACACCTAGTGAAGTGTCATAATCGATTCTAGGGGTCAGGTGTAACTTTCCAGTTTTGCCCATCTATCTCCAAGGTCCAGGGCAATACTGGAAATCTGGTCCGGTTCAAGGATTCAAGTAATCCCATACTGCATGTGCCTCGGGTCTTACCCTGGTGGTTGAGACAGGCCATCCCAACACTTGGTGGCACACCAAGATCAGCCTTGGCAGGATAAATCTCCCCAGACTTATCCAACGGCTGTGAACATTTAAAACTAACACGAGTCTCTATAAATGTCCAGTTTTAGGGTTTTACACAGAATTAAACCAAACAACATGAATCAAACATGCACTTTATTTATTTCCACTAAATAACAAAAGTACATCAAATCAGATTGAAGCTAAGGGCATACAAAAACTGTCTAACACCTAGGCTCCATGTTTCTCCACTGAGCGACCTCATCATTAGCGATTGCCTTCCGACTCCTCCAGCGAGCTACCAAATAATCATTTACCCCTTCCCAGTTTCCCACTGGGAACCGGGGCTAAGGACGGGGCTAAAGGGGGTTACAGGGGGCCTCCCCCGGCTAAGGGAGCTCATTTCCACCAGGGTTAATCCCACTAGCCCCCTCAGGATGGGGCATCGGAACCTCAGGTGGAGGACGGGGTAGGACCGGCTCGGCAGACCCGAACTCAGTGCTTTGCACAAGAGGGGTCCGGTCGGGGCGCATCCTCTTCACCTGGCATCTCTGGCTGCCCGAGAGAAGGCGGCGCAAATCGGCACTAGACATGATGGCTGTCAAAAGACCACAAGATATTAGTCTGACAAGAAACAAAATACATGTGTACACGATAGTCACAAGGCACTACGCGACCTAAAAGGCTGACCTACCGGAGCTCAAGCTTGCCTGCACGAGCTTCTCCTCGGCCAAGTAGTCCGAGCAAAGGAAGCCTACCGACAACCAGGACAGCATCATTTTCTGAATCTCAGGGTCCAACTCGGCCCCGGGGTCTTGGATGGTGCCCCTCCAAGCAGTGGGAAAGGGTCACCCCTCGGGGTTACGGACCACAAAGTTGTCTCGCTTCCAGGCGGGGATCTTATTCGACAGCTCATACAAGAGTTTATAGCCGCAATGGGGAGAGAGGTAATAAAATGCCTCTCCGGAGGAACCCCAGGAGCAGCATTCTTTATACAAAGGATAGAGACAAAAATATCAAAGTCCAAAGGAAGGTAGTACTTGTGACACAGGGATATAGTCCCAACCATGTTTCGAACGGCGTTGGGATGAAGCTGGTCAATAGTGACATTGAAGTGATTTAGCACCTCCACTATCAAGGGGTGCAGGGGGAGACGCAAGCCAGCCTTGAGTTGTTCCTGAAAGATGACTATGACATTGGGACCATGCTCCCAGGGAAAGCTGCCAATAGGGAGGCTGTAAACCAAGTCCCTAGGGAGGCGAAAGTAGTGGATCAGAGACCTATGTCTCTCTGCTGTCATTAGGAAAGGGCCAAAGGTATCAGGTTCCCTCCCCCTAGAAGTAGACACCATGTCGCCAGAGGCCTCCCGAGCCTCTGGGATCTGCTCCCAGGCTCCTCACGAGCTCGAGGGAGCATCATCATCCTAGCTATTGCCCTTGTAATAGGTATGACGTGCGTACCCAGACATGGATGATGGCGATCAGGACTCACCAGAGTAGACGGAACGGAGCAGACTGAGGAACTCGAGTAGACTAGGCAAAGTACACGACCTCAGAATCCAAAGACAGCAAGATGGCGTGGAAGAAGATAGGGCCCGAGGGGGGCCCCTATTTATAGTCCCCATCCTTTCAAACTGACAGCCCGAATCAAAGCAGATCCAACGGTCTGCAGGCGCCCTGATCGCACGCCTTCTGAAAACCAAAGGCGATTAGCGGCACGTCTTCCATAATTAAGGTAGTCGCAACCACACGACGTTTGGAGTTAAAGGCCACCTCAGCACGTTTTCAGAATCCAAAAAGTTAGGGAAGTCAGAAGATCTCTTGATTCCCGCAAATGCATTTAATGGGGATAGTCAATCAAGTTTGAATTTCGGTCAAATCAGTCCATTGCACTTCATAAACTCCCTGTACTAAGGCAATACTCTTAGCCCCAGGAGTGGGGGGTAATTGATGAAGGATGATTTGACCTAACCTATGAAATGGTGACACGTGGACACTGACTCAGCGTAAGCGACACCTCAGCATTGTGGTCCAGTACAACTAAGTAACGGGCCCATAAAGCAGCTCGCTACATCGTAGCACGCAAAAGGAGGAGATCGCCACAACGCAAGCTCTGGGTTTCCCGAGCTACCTCTAAAGGGATATTTCGAGGCAACTTTAGCTTGCAAGCTAAGAAAACCAGCTCGCCCGAGCTCCCAAGCAGACAAGTCATCCCGAGGACCAATTCTACTAAGGGTACTCCTAAAGTATTTCGAGCTCGCTGCAAAGTAGCTCACGAATGGGCCACACGAGCATTCCTCAGGAAGCTTCTATCCAACAGGTCGTACCAATCAGACTGCGCCTCATCCCTTACTGACGACGCAGTCCTGGTCCTTTCGACAGTCTGCACCCATGTCTCTCAGCAGGCGGTGGCATGCCTGTCACTTTCGAGACGTGTCACTCACCCGGGCAAGGAGTGCGTCACAACAGCCACCTGCGCAGCCTTGACAGGTAACGGCTGTGGCAGAGGCCCAGTGGCAGTTATGCCCGATCTCACAAGAGCGCCCCTATAAAAGCCTCAGGGATGAAGAAAAACTTCTTCTTGAGACCTCTAATCTCTCGAGTATAGTGATAAAGCGCGACTCACACTCTTAGCTTTCGTTCTCTCTTTGCTTCTTGTACACAATACTAACTTAAGCATTGGAGTAATCCCACTGGGTAAAATCCCCATAAATCCCTCATTTCATCTTCTCAGGTGCCATTCGTTGCCAACAAGGAGCCAGTCAGCAGCCATCTACGAGTGCCCGGATCGTGCCGCATCAGGGGGCAATTTTAATTTTAAACTAATTAGGATTAGCTGAAGGATAAGATAAGTCTTATCCATTTAAAAGTCATGATCCAAATATAAGATTTGGATTAGGAAACTCTCTCGTCATTAAATTAGGAGGCTGATCCAGAGAAGGCTATAAATAGGGGGTGAATTCTTTAGATTTTAAATACAACAGCAAACTGTAGAACTCTTCCCCCATTCTTGTCGCCCCTACCTAGTTCGATCCCCACTTGTTGATCTAATAAAGAAGAGTTTTTGATATTGTTTCGTGCAAAAAGGAATCTGACGTGGTGCTCACTAGCCCTTGCTCAATTCATGTAGAAGAGTTTAGGTTCTTGTTGAAGAACCATCTTGCTAATCCTACTTCACTACACAATGTGTCATCTTCAGTGGAAGCGGGTTTTGGTCTTCTTTTTGAAGGGACAGCAAATCCATCATATGGACGCCCAAAATTGTGGAATAAAGTGGGCGAATTTCAAAAATTTTTCTCTCCCTTCAACTCAGAATCGAATTCCCTATTTAAAAAATCATATTTTCAAGGATCATTCTTAAACCATAAACTGAACTAGATCTGAACCAAAAGGAGAAGAGAGAGATAATACCTGATACAGAGAAACAATATCTCTCAATGGAGGTGTTCACGCCCAACGTAAAAACCAAAATCGGATTCACTCTATATAAAGGCATGTCACCTAAGACCCCTAAGGAGATAGAGGACATGAGGGAGGTTCCCTATGCCTCAGCCATAGGGAGCATTGGATATTTTGTATGCTCAGCCAGACATTGCTCAAGTTGTTAGAGTTGTAAGTAGATACCAATCTTACTCCGAACAAGAGCATTGGACTACTATTAAAAACATGCTAAAATACTTATGGAGGAATAAAGACTATTGTCTTGTCTTTGATAGTAATTCATTACAGATGGTCGGACATACTAATGCCGACATCCAGCTTGACCCATATACTAGAAAGTCTATGTCTGAATACTTTGTGACCCTATGTAGTATGAAAAATAGTCAACGACCAATGCCAAGTACATTGTCATGAGACTGCCTAATATATAGTATGGATGAAGAAATTTGTCCTAGAATTTGGAATCCTACCATATCACCCAGTCCATTGTTGTGTGACAACACTAGATCAAAGGGGATTGTTGGTAAATGGGACATCTAAATTCAAAATGTAGCATTAGTGGATTGTTGGTAAACCACTAACATAGAAGGTATTTGATAAACATATGGACAATATGGACTCAGGATTGTACACGATTCGACTTAAGTGCAAGTGGGAGTTATTAGATAGTGTATGCCCTTAGATCCAATCAAATTGATGTATAGATACATTTATTTTAAATGAATAAAATTGCATTATTGTTTCATATTGATATTGGTATGTTTCTGTGAAATTATCACTTGAATTAGACACTTATGAGACTCATGTTAGTTTAGAATATTCTTAACCATTGGATAGACTTGGAGAGTTTATCCTATCAAGGTTGATACTGATGTTGCCAAAGAAGTTGGGGCAGCTTGTCTTAGTTACTAGAGTTAAACCCAAAGTACATGTAGTGTGTTTAGTTGAAACATTGAACCCGAACCATTTTCCGGTTATGCCCTGGATCTTGGAGATTGATGAGCAAAACTAAAAAGTTACACATAACATCTAGACTTGATTATGGTACTGCACTAGGTGTTGGATTGGATTGTGTTTGAGATTTGGTTTTGCAAAATATATTTATATGATATATAAATATCATATGGGCCGAGAGGTTAAGTGTGAGAGACTACTACATGCCTAATTACCTAATGGGATTTATCTTACTTAAATCCATTATCTTTGGATTTTCATAGGATGGCTGAATTCAATTATCATTTAAGTATAAATGTTGGGTCTGTTTTGAGTCAATAGTGGTGTGCTCAAGGGTTTACTATATTTAGCAGTGAATTTGGCCAGGCCTTTCCACAGAGATTGGGTCGAACCCATGTGAACTAATGTGAGGTCATTATGGGGTCCCACACCATACAAATCAAGTCTAAGTTGGCCATGCAACACCCTTGGGTCGTGAACCTCATAGTTGATGGGCGTAAAGCCCATAACTAATATGTTTAATTAAACTATCACATGACAGTTTAAGTTGTCATGTGACATGGGCGAATTTGGGGTTAGAAATAGGTATGAAGCACCTATCCTCTTAAGAGGATAAGGCATATCTCTTGACAGAGTTCAAATCCAAATTAGGAGAAGTGCTTTATAATGAAATAAAAGAAGAAGAGGGCAAACTTATCAAGAACACCTCTCAATTCTGCTCTCTTCTTTTGTTTGTGATATCTATATCAAGTATACATCTCCCTCTTTGTTTGATTTCAAATCAAGCCCAATTCAGTGCAAAACCGATCTTGAAAAATGCAATTTTTCGAAACATAAGAAATTCAATTCATAGAATGATTAGGAAATTTTTAAAAATTTGCCCAACCATCCATACGACAGATCCTAACCCTTCCTTCAACACCATCATCTAAAGAGCAAAGTACAACAATTTTGAAGTCTAGCACAATCATTCTTTTAATCAAGCTTTCTAAGCCCAATAGAAGGAAGTAATCTCCACTTTGTCTGAAGTATTGGATACATCATTCAACCCTCAACTTCAATATAAATCTAAATCATCAAATTACAAAAAGCACTATCAAGAGAAAGTCAAATGTTCTATCTCTTTTCTTTCCAAGCCCATTTGAAGGAAGTAATCTCTAATATTGTCTGAAGTACAAGAGCACGTTGTCATACCCTCATCTTCAACACAAATCCAAACCATCAAGTTGCAAAAAAACTGTTAAGAGAAAATCAGAGGTTCTATTTCTATTGTAAGAGGTTTCAAATACAAGAATTTATTGAAGGGTTGAGAGATCCATCCCATGAACGCCCAAAGATTGCGGAATAAGGGGTGAATTTCAAAAAATTTTCTCCCTTCAACTGGGAATCACATTCCCTATTTAGAAAATCATATTTTCAAGGATAAATCTTAAACCTTAAACTGAACCAGATCTGAACCAAAAGGAATGGGAGAGAATGATACCTAATACGGAGAAGCAATATCTCCCAACGAAGGTGTTCACGCCCAAGGAAGGATCCAAAAACTGCTCCCACTGAAGATGGCGCAGTGCAGAATGGAGCAGAATCAGCAGTTTTCTTCCCCAAGAACTCTGTCCTTCGTAAGAAACAGCAAGATGGAACGTGAGCACAGCTTCCTTTTCAATCCTTTCTCAAAGAACTGATGTCAAGATCCAATTTTGACTTCTTCCACAGCTGGAGATCGAACTGGCAAACAGGGCAGCAAGAGAGTATTCGCAGGGTGCAGAATTCTCTCTTCTTGATTTTAGCACTAAAGAGGATCTGATGTGTTTCTTGGTCTCTCTAAAGGCTGCTGCCCCCTTTCTCTCATTTTGTTACCTTGAAAAGATCAGCTCCCAATCCCATTAGGAGGTGCTTATCCAAATCATATTTTGATCAGCCTTCTCTTCTAGTGATAAGGTTAAACCCTTATCTTATCTGCAGATTAGATTAGTTTTATCCTAATCCCATTAGGAGGTCTCTAGACCTGAATCACATTCAGATCTGGACTCTCTAAGTGGATAGGAATCTGCTAATCTATCTCAAAATTTGCCCCTTTAATTAATTAAATAAATAGCCCAGTTCGAAATGGGCTTTAGGCCCATTAAGCTTATGTACTCACTCAACTTTCCTAACTGCTACCCAGTTGGGCTTCCTTATATGGCGTGGGACTCAAGCATTGATCTACACATCAGTCACATGGGTTCGACCCAGCCTTTGTTACAAAACCTGGTCGAATACACTGTTAAGACAGTGCACCCCCTGAAACCCATCAAATGGGCTCTATGGGCCCAACACTTTACCCTAAGTGGTCCTTGGGCCAAGCCACCTTATAACACCTAGGGACTGTGGGCAGATACAAGATTAGCCCATCAGGTATTATTCTTAATGGTCTTACACTTAACCTCTCAGCCCATAATGATCTTACACTGTCCGACAAGAGAGGACATCTCCCTCGACTGCAAGGAACAGTGTTGCACTTTCCACTTATATGGATCCCGGGAATTAAAACCTTTTGCAAACATTTTAGAAACCATAATATATATACTTTTATATCTCATATAAAATATACTTTACAAAACAAATCTCAACGGTTGAAATCGGCTACTGGCAATCTTGGTTTCCAACAGTGAGAACAAATCTCCGATCATTACCTTTGTCTGACAAAGGGGTTAATCCTGTCACTATGATCACCCACTCAGATGAATTCTCGGATTGTCCCAACATACCCAGGTTTTGACCTCCGCTAAGGATCTCACTGATTGGTACATCAAAGACAGCCTGATCCGACACCTAGTGTAGTATCATAATCGAGTCTAGAGGTCTGGTGTAACTTTTCAGTTTTGCTCATCAATCTCCGAATTCTAGGGCAATACTGGAAATCTAGTCCAATTCAAAGATTCAATTAATCTCACTGTATGTGCCTAGGGTCTCACCCTAGTAGCTGAGACAAACCACCCCAACCGACTTGGTGACACCGCAGTGTCAGCTTTGTCAAGATAGGTCTCCCCAGACCGACCCGCTGGCTGTGAACTTATAAACTAACACGAGTCTTAATAAGTGTCCAGTTTAAGGGTATTACACAGAAACATACCAATGAAACATGAATCAAATATATACTTTTATTCATTTACGATAAACTCATAAAGTACATCAATTTTGATTGAAGCTAAGGGCATACAAAATTGAAATGCATTCCCATTCCACCCATTATAGAGACTAAATGTATCAAGTGATACAAGCCTAATTTTATACCTAATTCTATAGGCATATAAGATGATCAATATATACAGCAAAGGCCTTCGGCAAGAGAGCTTCTCTCCCAAACAAGTAACATCTTGTTTTTATCAATAAAAGCAATCTCAAAAGCGGTTGATTCCATTCCCAAACTGAGGTATATCCACTCTCAAAAAAGCGAGTGGTTAAACTCCACTTTCAAAGAAAAAGTAAACTTTCACACACGTGGCATCCTATGCTTCCCTTCCTAAAAAATGGTCAATTAATTTTATTCAAACACAACTGTTTCTTCTTTAATTCCTCTCTCTCTCTCTCAATTTCCAACACCATTTTATAAAGATGAAAGTTCTTTTTGGTAAACTAAGTAAATTATTTAGTTTAATCTGTAGCTGCCTTTTTTCTTACTCTTACAAATCATTTTTCTAAATTGCGGGTGTCAAAAAGAGTCTAGAGTTATACATAGAAAGAAACACAAAGGTGAATGGATTATCTTTGGGATTTGGGAATACCTCAGAGCTATACGATGGGCAAATTTGGGGTAGAGAGCCCGCCGACCTATTATTCATAATTTCATATACACCCAGGAATTCATTTACAGGGTTTGTCTGTCCATTTCAACATCTTATACATACTTCTACAGTATGGCGATCTATTGGTAGTCCAATCAATTAATCGTAGGATACGCATAGATCCTTTGCTATATTTTGAACATTTGTTATTATATTATAAATTTGATACTGCTTTCAAAAAGAATTAACCCGTCTGAGATCCACTTTCGTCAGCTTCAACCCTCAAGAAAGTCGATCTGAAACACCATTTGAGATATTCTCTAAAATGCCTGTCTACACTCCAAGTTCCAACCAACACAGGCAACAAGGTTGTATTTATTGGCATTAACCAAAAATAAATAAAAAAGCCGGGCTCCATAAAAATTAGTTCCATCAGTATTGCTCTTACCACAGCGTCTAATCTACGTAGTCCGGAAAAATGTTGGAAGAAATTAGATTGGAAATTCCGCCCAGCATACAACGGTTTTAATCTTTATTCCTTTTTCCAATCTTATGTCTAACACTTAAAAAACATTGATTTGACTGAAATGCTAGTACATTATATAAAGAGGAAACGACCAGGAAACCAAGTATATGAGAAATCTTTTGCACACAAGCAACTCAATTGTCTGAGAAAGGGAATCTCATCCAATCTATAGGGGTAATAAAAAACAATCATATTTTAACCTTAACCTTTATGCCTCAGGCTTTCCTTTTCTTTTCTTTTTTTTTTTTTTTGCCCTTTTTCTTATTATTTGTAATGTACAATTGATGGGGATAAATCAGTTTTCAGCAGTACCTGTGGCCATCTTCTGATTCTTTCATGAAGAAATTCCATGCAAGTAATGCTGCCCCAACTGCTGGTTCCACCTGTAAAAAATGTAAAATTAATCATGTTTATATCAGACCTTATGGTAACAAGAAAAATAAATAAATAAATGCATCACAACATTAATAATTCACTGACCAGGAAAGATTCGAATCATTTTATTTATAATCCATTTCATCTTGGCACAGTCATTAATGTGCAAAAAAGTAGGGCTGCTTTTGCAGGTATCTTGGTTTTCATTGAGTTCACATCTCCGCCCCACAACGACCCACAGCGCATCTCCGCCATGTATTGGGAACATCTCTGCCACATTGGATAACCATGATAAGATATGGTTATCCCAATGAAAATGAGTTCACATCTCCTGGGGCCGGACATGCGAACTCGTTTTCATTGGGATAACACCATTATCTTGAACAGCCAAGATGATGGCAATACAGGACCGGAACCATTATCCAGCTGCATTGGATGTATGTTATACACCATACAGTTATCTCTCATTTTCTTCACACTTCCAACATCCATGATCATTATCCATCTAAATTACAACAAGATGGTGGAACCGAATAGGCAAAAAATATGACAAAACCATAACAATTGCTGCCTTGTACTGCTTAGTAAGGGATTCTTCATTGAAAGACAGATTATCTATTCTAGGCATTTGGCAACATGTAAGAGAGTTCCTTCCAAATTAATCCATGAGAGCCAAGAGGATAGTTTTCACTGTTTTATCCCACTTGATTCCTCTATTTTAGATTGGCATGCAGCTCTGACCAATTGTATACAGTGACCAAACACATCCCACTGAACTAACCCATGACTTTGTCATGAAAAGAAGAACTAGGCAGATAAAGCAGCAAGAAATAGCAATAACAGGCCATTGCTTTCCACACAACTAGTTATACTTTGTGGAGCATTGGGTAGGCATTATGGCCTACCATGTACTCTTGCTAGGCCAATGAATGAGACTATGGAAGTCTAGTACAAGAAAATTTGTAGTCTTCATGGAATGCGTGTCAGATAGACAAGGGTGAGGCTAGTGTTTTAAATGGTGCCTAGATGCATAGGTAAGGTACATTTTAAGGGTGAGGCTAGATGCATAGTCTACAATCAATGAGTCATATACTTTGCCTTTTGCCTCTAAAACCCCTATTCCTTGCTCTAGTGCTTTTGGGATGACTCTCATAACTGTTTACCTCCCCCATTGCTGAGCAAGCACAGCTAAAACAGCATTTTCATTATTAATGTCTATAGTGTACAAACAAGGGCGTATCGGCCTATATCGGTGCTTTTTTTATGTTTTATTTATTTTTTTTCAAAACCGGTTCAGAGCAATCGGTTTAAGTCCCGGCTACCCTCTGAACCATGGTCTGACCTGATACAACCCCTGTAGGGGCATATCGGGAAGCCACCGATACGTGTCGATACTTTGAACCTTGTGTACAAACCCACAGCTCAGTCCCACCCTTTCCCAAAAGACAAATCATATTGGACCTTTAGTTCAGCTTCTTGGTTAGTTAATAGTCTAGCCCAAGTCAATAATAAGGCCCAGAAAGAAGCTCATATCCAAGTCCATAAAAGCTAGTTGTTGGGTTAAAACTCTTCTCCTATTGAAGAAAAAACACCATTTTTCCTATTACAACTGTTTGCTTTCTAAATGTTTTTCAATTGTTACAACATTACGGCTTTAGTTTCAAACTTAATTGTAAAATGCTCAAGAACAGAAGCAAAGGCTGAAAACCAATACACGTGTCCTCCAACTGACCCCCCCCCCCCCCAAAAAAAAAAGAAAGATGGAATTTAATGAATCTAATAGCACAACATTAGTGAAGTAAGCTGACCTTAGGTCTAATTGGATGAGCTCCTGGATAGTCCTTTAAGATACAATTTATGACTTCCTTCCCTATATCCCAACTCTTGTTGGCTTCGAGGACACCACCAACCATGACAAGTGGGAAAGAGCCCTTTCCATCTGCAATAACATTTAGCGATAACAACAAAACTCACCAAGTTCTACTATGCAAGTTCAGATAGCTACAACAGGCAAGTCAAGTTTCTCATAGAACAGGCTTCAATTTAATAATTTTCTAATTCCATACATACTCATTTAGATGCAACCCCATAAAATATGAAAAACTATGTTCTAATAAATAGGCACTTCCCATTTCATCATCATTGAAACTGAGATATCTACCCCATATCTACGAAATATTATGATTGGGATGAATTTATAAGCAAATAGAACGAACTTGCAGACAGAGGTCAAAAAACTTCATTAGAATATGTTCCCCTGTAAAACTATTAAGTATCATTTATTTATTTTGGGGAAAAAACATACAATGATGGAGCACAAAGGATGATAACTCTTACACCACCAGACCATATATGCATGGAACACTTATCAACCAGATACATGGACCTTGATGCATTAGCCAAGTTCTAGCACTACATTTTGCTACTATCCATTCAAAAGAATGCTCAACCATCGGTGATCACAGATCAATGTCCCAGTGGGTTCGCATCCGCCCCCCACAGGTTGGCCCCCCGAAAACATCCCACGGACTCACAGCACACCGTGTGTCCTCCCACACATGAATTAGACTCTCATGCGGAGCTAACCCACTTCGCCCAAAAGGTCATCCCCCTCTCAGATGCTCTCTCTCTCTCTCAAATTTCAACCTCACTTGAACCTTCAACCTTTCGTTCTCAGAACGCCTCCCTTCGAGTTCCGCCAATCAACGCCGATGATCATACTGGCAGATTTATTTACCGGAGGTAAGTTTCTCTCTTTATTCTCAGTTCTCACATCTATTTTTTCTCATTTTTTACGTTGTTTTTTGTTTTTTCTGATTTTCTACCTTCCGTGCTCAGATCTGAAACCCGCCGAAGCTTGCCCCCCTTCGAGTTCCGCCAAGAGCAAGGCCTTTGGCCTTTGGCTTTTGCAACGAGTTAACCAAAGTCTTACCCACTTGTACTATGATCCCACAGGAACAAGGCCTTTGGCCTTTGCAGCAGCAACAAGTGCTGAAGCTGTATTGGGTGCAGAGGGAGGGACAGGTGCAGACTATGAACTATCCTGGGACACAGGTTGCTGTTGAAGATGCAAGAATGTTAATCCAAACATTCTGAGGATTAAAAAGTGTCAAAGATGAGGTTAATCGGATCAGATGAGCCTGCAAGTCAATGAATAAGTGTCAAATATGACTGCATATACAAATACAGATATGATAACTGAGAATAAACGGATATGAGAACGGAACTTACCTCCGTTAAATAAATCTGCCAGAACGATCGTCGGTGTTGACTGGTGGAACTCGAAGGGGGCAAGCTCCGGCCAGTTTCAGTACTGAGAATGGAAGGTCGAAGGTTCAAGTGAGGATGAAATTCAAGAGAGAGAGAGAGAGGAGTGAGAGTCTGAGAGGGGATGACCTTTAGGGCGAAGTGGGTTAACTCCGCACGAGAGAGTCTAACTCGTGTGTGGGAGGACAAGCGGCACGCTATGAGTCCGTGGGATGTTTTTGGGGGGCCGGTGGGGGCAGATGCAAACCCTGTCCCAGTTGATCATGTTTGTGCTAATAACAAGTTTATAAACCAACCTTGAAGCTCAAGGATGTACATGCTTAATTCCATTATCTTTTAAGTTGAACAGAAATCGTAGCACTACTCCATTTAATAAATATAAGTTGAACATATAGCCAGCACTCAGGCTGTCAAAGATCATAGCTCATGTAAGTATTCCAAATAAAGATCAGATATAAGCCTTTAATCTATAGGCAATAGGCACTTCTTGAATATCCAAAGTTGAAATTGGCTGTGTACCTTTACCACATAATTCAAGTCTCCGAACAACAGCTTTTACACTTGCAGCCAGTTCATCAACTGAATCTAATAATATTTTATTTGCTACTTGATCACCAGCTTCTGCACAAGATACTACCACTGGAACAAGTGCTGCAATACGAGCCCAAGATGGATCTGCGTAGGTCCACCTAAACCCAATAAGAGAGAACAAGAAAACCAGTTGAAAACCAAAATCCTACTTGAATATAACCATCAAATTTTCTATACGAAACAATTATGAGAAACATATTACTGATATACAAGTACAGAATGACTAGTCGTTTACTAGTTACTCATTGCCCATGATGTGATTGCTTTGGGCAATTAACCATTATTAGGTTAACTTGACCAACTAATGACTAGTCAATCTAATCAACCACAAAGTTGTTTTAAAGTTGATCTGCTTGTCTAGGCATCTAATCTTTCAAAATAGAAGCTTCCAATATATTGTTATATGCATGCATATTACCTATGTTTGTAGTGCAAATTCAACCCAGGTGTTGCATGCCAATCAGTTTTTCTTACACTTGTTTGGCACTATGATTTGCACTCCTACCTGATACAAAAGTTGCACTTTTTGTCTCAATTATACATATAGGATGTTGAGAAGTGGGCAGGCACTTACTGGGCCAGTTTGCAGTTGTTCTTTTAAGAAAAAGACTTCAACATACCCTTAGGTTTCTCAAAAGGTCAAAAGCATACCTGGAAATTTCTAAAAGGACTTAAACACAATATTGTCAAATCTTATTTACTATACAATTCAGGATTTAAATGATGAATCCGAAGGATTTCGATTTGAATCTTATGTCTGAATTCCTTATTAGATTTTTGTTTGAATCCTACAATTTGATTCATTTATCATACGTCTTAAACAATTCTTATGATCAACTGTGATCCGATTCAATTCAACTAAGAATTAGTTCTCTACTTAGGCATTTATTATTGGTATTATTATTTCGTTTATATTTACCTTTGTCAAGGGAGCCTTGTTTTAAGGTCCTAACTAGATGATAATTTTTTACATTATTTACAACCATATATTGAGATTATTTTCCATCATATGTAGGTTAAAGAATCATTGTGATTGTATGTGGATTATTTGACTTGCACATCAAAGATGGTTATATCATGTCAGCCTTCCATTGCACAACTATTGCTTTAGGTACAAATATAGTATATATGGACTAAAAATAGTGTAAAATCAGTTTCCTATTTATACTTAGTCTTTTAGTATATCTATTTTTAATTTGTTGATAAGTTGGTAAAGCAGAAATAATCTTACAATTTATAATACAATTACGATTTTCAGCACATTGCTTAAACAATGGATGACATCAGAAGACTGAAACATCTCTTTTGTTAATTTCCATCTTGTATCGTTTATGTATGATACATTGTGATTCTAATAGCCCAAAACTGCGCTTTTGTTCATTCTTTTCCTATTATGTTCGCAAGATCCAAAGAAATTAATGCAACCTTGCTCAAGGGGAAATGAGTAGGCTGGATTAACAAGCCCTTGATGTTCTGACCAAATGGACTCGCACATGGTCTCTTGTCATTGTTCAAAAGAACCTATCTGTTGGTCACTTGTTTATCTCCAACGAGGAGTTGTCACACTTGAAACACAGCTGCAGCAGTCCTAGGTTAGTTTGAGATCTGTTCAAGAGAAGAAAAGAAGAAAGAAGAAGAGAAGAAGAGAAGAAGAGAGGGAAGAGGAGAAGGAATGAGAGAAAGAGAGAGCAGAAAGAATAAGGTTCTGTCACCCCCTTCATTGGCTTTTATATTACTTGAGGAAAAAATATAAATGACAAAAATACCCCTGTCGACTATGACAAAGAGCAATACTAAGTACAGCAGTCTGAAACAAAACAAATAAGGATGGGGAGCATATTTCTGCACCTAACAAACATATAGAACCAACTAGATATCCCTGTCTACATCTCTACACTCACCCTCAAGTTGGGAATAGAAATTGAGCATTCTCAACTTGCACAAATCTGTATCCATCTTGACTTAAGGGACTGCCTTGGTGAAGAGTGTTGGAAAGGTTAGGATCTATAGATGGATGGGAAAATTTCCCAATGTTTTGAAAAACTACATTTTTCTAAATCGATCTTGCATTAAACCAGACCAGATTTAAAACCAAACAAAGAGAGAGATTTATACCTAATACAGGTACCTCAAACGCAGATCCCAAGGTGGAAGTTCACGCCCAAATCAGTCATAAAACTAGCCTCCACTGAACACGGTACAGTGTATAGGTGAAGTTGATTCAACAACACAGTTTTCAACAAAATTGCAACCAAATACTTGGATCGAACTAAGGAAGGTGAGCCTGAAATTCCTCTAAACTTTTCTTGCAAAAATCAGAAGAAAATTGATCTCTATCAGTCCTTGAAATCCTAGGTCGTGATGGTTTCTTGGAAGACAAAAGAGAAGAAGAGAGAAGAAGAGAGAGTGGTCTTCTAGTCTGATTTGCCCTCTTCTTCTTTTATCTCCTTATGGAGCACTCTCCTAATCAAATTAGGAGATATTCCAAATCTAATTTGGATCAGGACTCTAATAAGAGAGAAGCCTTATCCTCAGAAGATGATGGGTGCTCCATACCCATTTCCAAACCCAAATTTGACCTAGAGCACAAGACAACTTAGGCCCATTTCCTTCAAAGGCTCACAACCCAAGATGTTGCACGGCCAACTTAGGCCCGATTTGTATGGCATGGGACCCCACAATGACCTCACATAAGTCCACATAGGTTCGGCCCAGCCTCTATGAAAAGGCCTTGGCTGAATTCACTGTTAAACGCAGTGAACCCCTGAGCACATCATTATGGGCTCAATATGGGCCAAACATTTGCACTTAAATTTAGCCATCCTGTGAAGGCCCAAGGATAATGGACTTAAGTAAGATAAAGCCCATTAGGTAATCAGCCTTGTAAATGGTCTCTTACACTTAACCTCTTGGCCCATAATGATCACAACACTGCTCAACAGGGAAGGACCTCTCCCCTAGTTGCAAGGTACAGTGTCACTCTCTACTCGAATGGATCCGAGGAAATAAAACCTTTTGCAAAAGTTTGTCATAAAACATTAATACATATATATATAAAATAAATGTATTTTGCAAAACCAAATCTCAAACACATTTGAAATACATTGCCGGCAGTTTAGGTTTCGATCAGAGAAAGTGTAAGCCCTATCATTTACTTTGTCTGACAAAGGGAACTATCCTATCACTATGATCACAACACTGCCCGACAAGGAAGGACCTCTCCCCTGGCTGCAAGGTTCAATGTCACACTCTTTGATCAGATGGATCCCGGGAATTAAAACATTTTACAAAAGTTTTTCATAAAACATTAATATATATATATATATATATATATCATATAAATATATTTTGCAAAACCAAATCTCAAACGCATTTGAAATACACTACCGGCAATTTAAGTTTCCATCAGAGAGAGTGTAAGCCCTATCATTCACTTTATCTGACAAAAGGGCCAATCCTATCACTATGATCACCCACTCAAATGACTTTTCAGACTGCCCCAACATACTTCTATTTTGACCCTTGATAGATCTCGCTGATTGGCATATCAAAGACAGCCCAATCCAACACCTAGTGCATTACCATAATCAAGTTTATGGGTTGTATAACTTTCCAGTTTTTCCCATCAATCTCCAAGGTCCAGGGCATAACTGGAAAATGGTCTGAGTTCAGTGTTTCATCCAAACATACACTGCATGTGCTTTGGGTCTAACCCTAGCAGTTGAGACAAGCTACAGCAACTTCTTTAGCAACACATTAGTGTCAGCCTTGGCAGGATGAACTCCCCAAGTCTATCCAACGGCTAAAAACATTCTAAACTAACACAAGTCTCATAAGTGCCTAGTTTAAGCGTTAATTCCACAGAAACATACCAATATCAACATGAAACAATAATGTACTTTTATTCATTTACAATAAACGTATTTGTACATCAATCTGATTGGAGCTAAGGGCATACACTGTCTAACAAAGAGATTAGCAAGTTGCATATCAGAGATCAATGTGTTTAGTCTTGTCACGTTGTATTGGGTTACGGGCAATATTAATAGCAGTTTGATTGTCACAACACAACATTAAGGGTTTTTCATGCTTAATTCCAAGTTCTTCAAGTAAGGATCTCAGCCATAGAACTTCTGCCACTCCATGAGCCATAGATCTGTATTCTGCTTCAGCACACTTGAACGAGTTACAACATTTTGTTTCTTACTTTGCCATGAAACCAGATTTCCTCCAACAAAGGCATAGTACCCATAGGTAGACCTCCTGTCATCTACACATCCAGCCCAATCCGCATCAATGTATAGCTCAATCTTCATATGACCATTATTCTTAAAGAGTATTCCACGACTTGGACACCTTTTGAGATATGCTAACTGCCAGCAAATGAGTGGTTCTTGGAGTGTGCATGTACTGAATAACAACACTGACAGCATAAAAAATGTCAGGCCAAGTCAGACAAAGATACAAAAGTTTCCCAACCAACCATTGATATATGATCTTGTCATCAACGTCATTGCCTATTACCATAACATCATCTACATACATAGCAAGTAGTGTCAAAGAGGAACCACCACTCTTGATTAAAAGTGTGTGGTCTGAGTGAGCCTACATATACCCAAATTTCTCCAGAGCAAGTCTATACATGTCAAACCAAGCCCTTAGAGATCGCTTTAAACCATACAAAGCCTTCTTGAGTCTGCAACTTTCTTGCATGCATCTACATCATAGAAACAAGGGGACAACTCCATATACACTTCCTAACGTAAATCACCATTGAGGAAAGCATTCTTAACATCCATTTGGAACATGAGTCATGAAAAGTTTGCAGCCAGAGATAACAAAACACAAACGGTATTCATCTCAGCAACTGGTGCAAAGGTCTCAAAGTAGTCAATGCCATAGGTCTATGTGTACCCCTTTGCAATAAGGCGGGCTTTATATCTTTCAATTGATCCATCTACATTATGCTTCATAGTGAACACCCATCTGCACCCAACTAGTTTCTTTCCTTCAAGTTAATCAACTAGTTTCCATGTCTCATTTTTAATGAGTTCATTCACTTCCTCCATTGTATCTTTCCATTCAAGGACATAAAGAACTTCCTGCATAGTTTTAGGAATAGATATAACAAAAATGGATGCCAAATAGGATTTATAGGATGGGGAAAGGTGGTCATATGAAAGAAACTAAGATATGCAATGAGCAATGGATGTGGTACATCTCCGTTTCCCTTTACGGGCTGCAATGAGAAGGTCAAGATCATTAGTAGAAGGCAATGGCTCTATGGTGGTAGTCTCAAGAGTAGAAGGTGAACCGGCAGTATCTGGATCAGGTGCTATAGAGGAAACTGGAACTAGCCTAGGCTGATCAAGAGCACAAAAATCAACTCGCCTCCACCTCCTATGGAAAACCTTCAATTCCTTACATTTCTGACAGTGATCCTCTTAACATAATTCCTTTTCAAGAATAGGAATAGGAAGGGGAACTTCAGGAATAGACACACCCCTCTCTTCTCTCTCCCCCTGAGATAAAACTCACGGACAAAAAGGAACATCCTCAAAAAAGATAACATCCATGGGCACAAACCAAGAACCAGAAATTGGGCCATAACAACAATATCCCTTTTGATTTTGTGCATAACCAAGGAAAATGCATTTGGAGGCTTTTGGATCAATTTTAGAATGATTAGGCCCCAAAAGCTAAACAAAATATATGCACCCAAAGACTTTAAGAGGGATAGTAAACAAGTCTTTCTCAAGATACGATAAAGTGAAGGGGGCTTTCATACCCAAGATACATGGTCGTATGAATTGCATCCCCCCAAAAATGTATAGGAACATTTGAATTAAGAATAATGCTTCGTGCAACCTCAAAGATGTGCATGTTCTTTCTCTCAACTACCCCATTTTGCTGAGGGGTATGAGAACAGGTGCTCTGATTAATAACCCCATATTCAAGGAAGTACAAGTTCAATGATTTAGTGAAGTACTCCTTGGCATTATCAGATCTGAAAGCCTTGATCCTCACCCCAAATTAAGTGAGAATCATTTGGTGGAAGGCACGGGCCAAAATAGGGAGGTCATCATGAGAACACATGAGATAAACCCAAGAGAAAAGAGAATAATCATCAACAAGTAACAAGAAATATTTGTATCCCCCCATAACAGTGATATGATATGGTCCCAAAACATCAGTATGCACAATTTTAAAAAGAACAATGCTTCTTTTATTACTTAAAGTATATATTGATCTATAATTCGCCAACTCACAACTTTCACACTAGATTGGACACTTGGACTGATTCAAACAAAGTAGGAAAAAGACTCCTTAAAGACCCAAAGGAAAAATTACCTAAACGATTATGTTAAAGCACAATCCGATTCACAGACTGAAAGACAAAAGACTTTCCAACTCATTTATTTCTTTCAGGTGGATGCTCAAGCAAGTAGATCCCATTCGCCTCATGGCCAGTCCCAAGCACCTTTGACACCAAATCCTAGAAAACACAATGATTAAGAAAAAATGTCACTGAACAATTCTAAACTTTAGTAATGCTACTGACAAAAAGAAGGTTACTAAGCTTGGGCACATGTAAAGTTGATGATAAGGATAGTGCATCAAAAACTCTAATGTCCCCCTTGCCAGGAATGGGAACAAGAGAGCCATCAACAAAAGAGACCTTATCTCTACCAGATGACAAATGATAAGAAGAAAACAATGAGACTAAATTGATCATATGGACAGAGGCACCCAAATCTACAATCCAAACAAGATTAGTGTTACCTGGAGTAGAGGCATGACAGGCAGTAGCTTTAATACCTGAGTGAGCAAATGCTGAAGTGGAGGTAGGAGGGCCTAAGGTAGACTGAGATGGTCCATAAATGCCAGCCTCGTTCTCTAACTGTGTCAGGACTAACCTGATAGCAACCAAGGCATCCAAGGAGGTAGGTCCAGCTGTAGTAGAGGGTGAAACATCTGTAGAAGTGGCAACATTTGCATTTCCCTTCTTATTCTTAATTCTTGAAGGTGCCAACTGAGGATGAAGCTTCCAACAGGTCTCTTTAGTGTGTTCTTAGGCTTCTAGCAATGGTCACATATAATCTCCCCTTTTTCTTCCTTCCTTACCCCTCTCCTTGTCACCATAATGCTTCGGCTTCATAGTTGCTAAAGTTGTTTCAATCTGAGAGTTTTGTAGCATAACTTTCCTCCTACTCTCCTCACTATGCACTAAAGAATATGCTTGAGACAAGGAAACACTCTCTATAATTAGCGTGGACTCCAGTTAGTTGGTCCAGTCTCCGAAGGTCCAAAGAGACGATGGTGTAAAAGAGAGGAAGAGAGGAGAAGAGGGAGAGATAAATGAAAAAGGGTCTCAGCTAGTAAGCCCTGAAGACTCCTGTGTTTATCTCTTGCTTGTTTTCCCTTTTATAGACGGGATCCTGAGGTTATTAGGAGAAGTTCCCAGAAGAGACCTTTCCTATTATAAATGGGGATCTTTGTCTTTATGTCAACTATTAAGGGAGCACATTTGGGGTTTCGCCACGTGTCCAACAAGATCCTTCAAGGACAAAGTTTCCTTTCTCCCAAGAATTCTTGGGTGGCACACGCAAGCTACATCCCCTTGAAGGGATAGGATATCCATCACATGGACGCCCAAAGATTGCGGAATAAGGGGGGCGAATTTCAAAAATTTCTCTCCCTTCAACTAGGAATCACAATCCCTATTTAGAAAATCATATTTTCAGTGATCATTCTTGAACCATAAACTGAACCAAAAGGAGTAAAAAAGGATTATACCTGATATAGAGAAACAGTATCTCCCAGTGAAGGTGTTCACGCCCAAGGAAATATCCAAAATCTGCTCCCACTGAAGATGGCACAGTGTAGGATGGAGCAGAATCAGTAGTGTTCTTCCGAAAGAACTTGACCCTTTGCAAAAATCAACAGGATGGCTTGTGAATACAGCTCCAATCAATCTTTTCTCCAAAAGATTGTTATCAAGATCAAATCTTGATTACTCCTGTAGAGTAGGAGATCGAACTGCTGGAAGCGGCGGCTGCAGGAAGGAGGCGGCTGCAGGAAGGAGGCGGCAAGAGAGTATTCACAGGGAGCAGAAATTCTCTCTTCTTGTGATTTCAGCTCTGAAGACAAGAGCTATGTATTGCATGTCTAAAGGCTCCGCCCCCTCCTTTTATAATCTTAAAGGGATTAGCTCCTAACCCCATTAGGAGTTGGTGATAAGAGATAACCCTTATCTTATTTGCAGATCAGATCAGCCATCTCCTAATCTAATTAGGAGGCTTCCAAATCTAAATCTTATTTAGATCTTGGACTCTCTAAGTGGATAGGGTCTAGGCCCAATCCTATCAGTTGATCCATCTCAGAATTCGCCCCTTTTAATTGACTGGTCAAATCAGCCCAGTTCGAAATGGGCTTAAGGCCCATTTAAGGTTATGTATTCACTTATCCTTCCAAATTGCTGCCCAGTTGGGCTTCCTTGTATGGCATGGGACCCAAACATTAATCTACACATCAGCCACATGGATTCGGCACAACCTTTATTACAAGGCCTAGCCGAATACACTGTTATGGACAGTGCACCCCCTGAAACCCATCTCATGGGCTCTATGGGCCCAACACTTACCCTAAGTGGTCCCTGGGCCAAGCCACCTTGTAACACCCAGGGACTGTGGGCAGATGCAAGATTAGCCCATCAGGTATTATCCTCAATGGTCTTACACTTAACCTCTCAGCCCATAATGATCATACACTGCCCGACAAGAGAGGACCTCTCCCTCGGCTACAAGGAATAGTGTTGCACTCTCTGCTTATATGGATCCCGAGAATTAAAACCTTTTGCAAATCATTTCGAAACCATAATATATATATATATATATATATATATATACTTTTATATCTCATATAAAATATATTTTGCAAAACAAATCTCAACGATTGAAATCGGCTGCCGGCCGTCTTGGTTTCCATCAGTGAGAGTGCATCCCCGACCATTACCTTTGTCCGACAAAGGGGCTGATCCTGTTACTATGATCACCCACTTAGATGAATTCTCAGACTATCCCAACATACCCAAGTTTTGACCCCCGCTAAGGATCTCACTGATTGGTATATCAAGGACAACCCAATCCGACACCTAGTGCAGTATCATAATCGAGTCTAGGGGTCGAGTGTAACTTTCCAGTTTTTCCCATCAATCTCCAAGGTCCAGGGCAATACTGGAAATCTGGTCCAGTTCATAGATTCAATTAATCCTACACTGTATGTGCTTAGGGTCTCACCCTGGTAGCTGAGACAGGCCACCCCAACCGACTCGGTGGCACCACAGTGTCAACCTTGTCAAGATAGGTCTCCCCAGACTCGGGTGTCTACTTGATTGCCTCCGAGGCGCCTCGTCACAACTCGTTGTGGCATAAGGGATGTTAATCACTCGCAGGTGGGTGTCACTAATCTCAGGGTCTATCCAGCATTCATTAGAGTAGTTGTCATTTCATGCTCATCGCAAAGTGTTCATAGTGCATTCGACTCATCTCAGACTTGTGATATCATTTTATGTCCATCGCAAGTCTCATGCGACGCTAATTGCTTATCGCAGGTCTCAAGAGGTGTTTTATGTTCATCACAGGTCTTGGATGGTGCTTTGTGCCTATCGCAAGTCCCGGACGGCGCTTCGTTTATCACAGGTCTCAAGAGGTGAGTCTCCCATTACCTTAGCAGGGTGCCATCATGCCATTGTAAAGGTATTTTGGCTGCCTTGGTATTTGATGTGTTTGTTTATCGTCTTTCTCGACTAGACAAGATCAAATACATACTTGTGTTAGAAAATAAAATATCCCCAATTACTCCTTTGGACTTTAAGTCCTAAGAAATGGGTGAGAGTACCCAAATCCTTCATGTGAAACAAAGAAGATAGTTAAATTCCTTAATTCTCTCTTCATCATCGCTTATTAGCAACATATCATCCACATACAAGAGGAGAATTGTGATACCCTAAGGTCATGTCCAAACAAAGAGAGAATGATCGAAACTCAGAAGCACTCTAACTATATCCAACATCAACAATGACATCACGAAATTTCTGAAACCATATCCTATTTCATCCCATGCAATGAATTCTTCAATCGGTAAACAAGGGAAGGATCACTACAGTATCCAGGTGGAGGTTTCATATACACTATCTCCTTCGGTTGGCCATTAAGGAATGCATTCTTCACATCCAATTGTATTTATCTCAGCCCCTTCATGCTTCCCTTTCTACTTGTTCCCCCTATCTCTACCCTTTTGCCACTAAACTGCTTATCCTCCTCCACATCTGTCTTGAACCTCTCTGCTTCACTCAATTTCTTCTGCCTTCCTTTACCATCCACCTTATTCTTTCTTGAGAAGACCTTTATCTCATCTGGGTTTTTCATTTTACAACCCAATTTCTCCACATCGCAGCCACCAAGTCATCTCCTTTCTTCTCTAGTGTCTTAGGTGGATTCTCAATCATTGTTACAAGCCTTGCCGAATTGGTTTCCCTTCCCCCAACCCCATAATTCTGCTTCTGTAATTCAACTTTATTAAGATCCTCCAATAAACTCTCACCCCTTTCCTCTAAATTTCCATTCCTCACCTTCCCTTCCCCCGCTTCTCACTAACCCCACTTTCAAGGACTTGCTGGCCAAGAGCCTCCTTGGAAACTAGAATACAACCTACAAACAAAGAGTAAGGATTAGTATCCAAAACTGAAAGGGCACAAGTACCTGGTTCTGAGAATGGAGGCTTCTCAGCAATATTGCACTGGACTACCAACTTTTCCGATTCAGATCTAGGAGTTCACTATTCACCTCATTTTGGGCGTTATCTGGGCAGACCTATACTTGACTTTTCCTTCTGATCACTCCCACAACCCCCTTTCATGTCCCCGACTGGTAGTTCCCTATTCGGTCTAAGATGATTCACCACTAATCACTTATGGACACCATGCCTAGGAGAAGAATTTAGTACCGGTATCTTTGTGTGGACTTCGGTTTCCATCCCCCACCTCCTTAAACTTCCACCATATTTACACACAAATCCAAGGCTTGTGTACCCTTTCCTTCGTCTAAAAACAAAGAGGCTAAGTTAATTTGGTCCTCTTGTTTCTCTAAGGAACCAACCAACATCTTCCATACTTCCAACAGCTCAACATCTGAATCTGAAATGTCATCGTCTTCCTTCTCGCAGTTCACCCAACCTTTATCCTCATCCTCCTTTTCCTCCGACCTGTTCCTCTCATACCTAGGATTAGAAGTTAGGACAATCAAACACTAAGCTAACTGAACTGACCTACACAGCCTCCGACCTTGGAATCCACTGCAAAGCACACTGTTTTTTTGAACTGTTTAAACTTCTTTTGATGGTATCAATAGGGGATGATAATACACCCTTATTTTGGTCCCTAATCGGACACCCCCCTTGTTATCACATGTGACCCTTTAATGTGTCAAATGGCTCCTTAAGAACTACCTCACTGGGCCACTGGGGTTCTTTAGTGAGTCACTAAACCAGTCCTCATTTCTCCTACTCGGTTCCAAAGTAGTGTCTGACCCTTTACCTTCCGTTCTCTAGAGTGGACTCCACCTAGGATCTGAGGTGCCACCCTTAAAGACGATCTGAGCAAAGGTTAAACTACGCTAAATTCCTGTTTTATTTTCAAATTTTTTGAAACGTTGTTTCTTTCCCAAGTTTGCCTCGGCTCAGCCCCTATTATAGGACTCTTCATTTTCCCCATTCCTCTCACCGTTCTTTTTCATTTTCTTTCACCTCCTCCCTTACTCCTCATAAGCTGATACCTGCCAGGTCATCATCTTTGTCTACCTTTCGACCCCCATGCCAAAGCACCGCCTCTTGTTCTATGGTTACCCAGACTTTAGAGTTTAGACCACAGATTATCAGAGAAGATATCAATCAATCTAGGGACTTCATATGGTTTTACTCTGGCAATCGTGATTTTGATCACCCATAGATCATCGAAGACATAATCAATGATAACTCCATCCATTGCTTTGATGATTTTCTCCAAAATTTATCGCTTCCAGAGGGTGAAAGGTAAGCCTAACAGTTTGATAGAGAAAGCACTGTCATCCAATTCCTTGCTATTACAGGAGAACGGCCAGTTCGCAATTAAAACTAATCCGAAGTTAGTTACTATCGTTCTGAAGTCAACCAATTTCTCCCCTATTTCAAGCACCATCCTTTTTTCATCAATGGGAGAATATAGACACCGTGTTTCTCTCAATTTTTCCAAAATAGTTTCCCTAACACAACTCCAAATGGTCACCTTCCTCCCAGCAGGCCAGCCTTAAGGATCAGTTTTTTCTCCCATAAACCCTTGCTTTAATCAAATACCAGTTTCCACACTTTATTGGAATTGGGCACAACAACATCCTGTGTATTTTCATCTTTCGGGCTCTCGTCAGAAAGCTCCACCTTATTACTAGGCTTTCTAACCAACTTCACCAATTTCTCTCTATCTTTTCGTTGTTGTTCATCAACCTTACACATACTGATCGCATCGGCTTCTTTATTCAAAAGAAAGCATTATAACTTCCCCACAACTATCTTCCACCCCTTTACTTGCTTTCCTTCAGTTCAACAGAATAATTGTTTCCTGTTTTGTCCAAAAATTCAGAGACTGCCAGAAACCACCCCTTTTGGTTCCTCTTCAACTCAACCAAATACTTCCTTCTTAGAATTTCCAAAACACCTTTCCATCCTTCCACCCTCACAGAGTGCAGCATTCCATCGATGAAGCCTTTCAGCCACTGTGTAGCTTCACCCAGTAGAAAAATGGTCGCTTTTCCTTCTCTTATCTTCAATAATATTTGTCCCCTGCTCTTTCCTTCCTTCAACAGCAATTTCTTCACTTTTATCGCAAGTTCTTCTCTTCATCTGGAAGCTGGTACAAAATCTCCAACGTTTCTTTTCTCCATCCTTCTTCAATTACCACTTCTAGAGTTTACTGCAAGGGAGGCTTGTGAACATACAAAGGCAATGTATGCTGAATAGAAGTTCAATAAGAACTGACCTGTTACAAATTGAAGAATTTAGAAGAGCTAGGGGCAGGCCAAAACAGAAATTTAATTGAAGAGAAATGATTAGAGGATTTAACAATGGTAATGGCACTGAACAGAGAAAAATGATGGAACATGATTTATAGAACCAACTCCACAGTTGGGGCAAGGCTTTGTGGAGCCAAGTTGAATTGAAACTTGAAAGATAGTATGTTTATTTTATATTACATACTTTTTTTCATGTCATATCTTTCATATTATGTGTGTATATTCTCTTATGAACATGTATACAAGATGATTTCATAATTAACTGAGCAGTGAGCGCATATGTGATTGACTAGTCAAAAGTGCCTAGGTGATATATCTAGGCCCTGACTAGGCATCAGGCCATATTTGGTGCTCAAGTTGTTGAGCCTCAATACAACTCCACCGTCTCCTCCCAGCTCTGCTACTGGTAAACTTACATCTGATATATGGTCCCAGGATTGAGTATATATAGGTGTTTTTCCTTTGTTACTTATCACTTATCACTTATGAAGGGCATATACCACTGATCTTTCAATAACATTGCAGTGCAGCTGTCACAGTAGATCACTGCTACATGACCACTACATTGCCAACTTGGGAGATACAATGTCTATACATGACTGCAGCAGGTTATTTTGTCAACACGGAAGCTAATCAGTTTGGCTGGAAGTACTCATTAGCAATGGCTTCACTCTTCTCAACATATAAATTCACTCTTCTCAACATATAAATTCCCTCTTCCAAGAAGACAGTATGGAACTACCTTCCCCTTATTTTATTACATTATAATATAAGGATATCTTTGCTATGAAAAAAGAAGAGAGGAAAAAGAGTTTTTTAACAGAAACATAAAAAGGGGTTGTCTCAATTTATTACGAAAGGCAAAAGAAGAAAAAGATGAGAGAGCATGCAAGCTTTCTCCTCAAGCTAAGGTAGTCCTGATCCAATCTAAAAAGTGGTCTGCTACTGGATAAATCCATGCCAACAAGAGAAAAATAAATGCCAAACATATAGAATTTTTCTTTTTCCTTGTATTATTAACCTAATTTTTGGAGTCTACCCAATTTAAAATCTGGATTGGAAGGCCGTAAGACTATCATCAAATAATCAGGACCTCTCCAAGAGGTGAGACACAAATGGAAGCACAGTAAACAGTAAACATACTATTAAATTTGACATAGGCAAATTAACAATACTGATGGTGGTAGGTTTTGATAATTACCCAATGAGTTCATCTGGTGAAGAAAGACCAAGTGTATCAAGAATCATAGATGTAAGCATTGATTCTTTGCCACGACCATCATAGGCTCTGATTACTGCCGTCAGTGCTTGAGCAGCAATCCCATAACCACTATAAAAAAAAAGCAAAACAAAACTCATCATCAGTTTAATTTCTGCAGAACTTACAGGAGAAATGGGGAATAACAAAACAGGTTCTGCAATCTGCACCATAAAATTGTTTGAAAACCATGTCTGGAACCAATGCTGTTTCCTGAGAGGTATTTTTTGAGAAAACGGCGCTGCACTAATATGCTTTTTTCTCAGAAAACTTTTTTTTGCGACTGTTGCTGCCACATAAGCATTTTCTCAATGCCACATCAGCATACTGTTGCTAGCAACAGTTAAAATAAGAAAATACCAAAAAGGACATTTTCTTAGACCACACCTTTCCCAATTTCCAAGCCACGGTCTGAGAAAACATTTTCCGGAAAAAACACTTAGACCAAATACCAGGCATGGTCAGAAAAAACAGATTTCAGATGTCACGCTGTTTTTCAAGAAAACAGCCTTTGTTCCAAACACTGGCTAAGCTTTTATTTTCTTTATCAGTGAAATATATCACATTCAATTATCTTAAAACTGCTCTATTCATTTTTCCTTTGTTTTAACAAAAGGCTAAGAATCTTCCCATGGCTCCCGAACCTTTTTCCGAGATTTAGGAAGGAAAGAAAACTCTAAGCAGATCCACGCGTCAAAAATACAGAAGTCACGAGGAAATTGGTGCACAAATTTCTGGATGATTAGCAGGAAATCCTAGGTCTTTTTCTCAATGAGTCAATGATGAGGATATTTTCTAAACATCTGGAGATGTGGAAAAGAATTACATCTCGGATGTAGTAGGAAAACCAGCATTATATCAATCTTCATGTTATGAGCCCGCGAATAGGATCTCGTCACGGGGAGAACCTCTAGTTTCCCCTTGCCCCTCCCTTTGCGTGCTGACCCTATCATGGCGACCTAAGGGGTGATTTGTCCAAGAGATCACCCTAACTCTCCTCAACTCTTCTCTTGACTGAAATTCTTGGATGCCTTTATTCAATAATAGTGTCTCCTCAAATAGGAGATTACAAGAGCCCTGCTCTTGGGGAGACTCCTTGCTGAATAGGGAGACCTCCAACTCTATCTTGATAAGATAAGACTGATAAGATAAGATAAGTCTCTCTTAATCCTAATCTAATAAGATAAGATAATCTCTCTTAATCCTAATCTAATAAGATAAGTCTCTCTTAATCCTAATCTAATAAGATAAGATAATCTAATCTACTAACTTAATAAGATAAGAATAACAAGATAGTCTAATCTAATCTGCTGAATGGATAAGACTGTTGCTGTCGAATTGGATAGGATGAGAACACCGGATCATTGCTGTTATTTCTCCCAATACACATCCACATCATTACTCCTCTCTTGGACTACAAGCTTGTCCTCAAACTCGAATTCAGGATGGGTGTCTTGAAACACAGTCAATGGAATCCCGGATAGGTGGAATGACTTTGCCCACCTGGATCGGGTTCCAATGAAGGGGGTTCATCCTCCTCTTCCTCTTGTTTCGCCAGGAGGCAGAAAAGTCCCTTGCACTTGTGCCCTGCTGAGTAGAGTTCATCGCAATTAAAGCATTGTCCCCTCGCCCTGCGTTCCGCCATCTCAGCCCTGGACAAGTGCTTAATAGGGGGTGCAACGACGTTGCCCCCCACACTGGATGCTGATCTGGAATTGTTGCTCGTCTGTGGCTTCCGTTCTTGGCTGGCTGCTGAATATGGAGCCATTTCGAGTGGTTCCGAGGATGCCCATGCTGATAATGTCCGCCCCATACTGAAGGTTCCACGGCTGAGTTGTAGCTTGCGTTCGAAGGCGCGAGCTATATTCATGGCTATGACCAGATTGGGGGGATTCTGCATCTCCACGTCCACCCGCAGGGGTTCTGCTAACCCAACAGTGAACATGTCTACCTGCTGGTCCAGTCGCACTGAAGATGCCCTCGCGAGGAGGGTCTGGAACTGGCACTGGTATTCTGCCACCGTGCTGGTTTGTTTAAGGTTAATCAACTCGCCAAAGGGGTTGCTTGTCAGTGGGGGTCCAAACCTAAGAAGGCAGTAGGACTTAAATTGGGGCCAACTGAGCCCGGGTTCTTCCTGTTCTAATCAATAGAACCAAAGTTGTGCCTCCTCTGTTAACTGAAAGGCAGCTAGACTTACCTTATCTCGGTCGTCTGTCCGTTGATTCCGAAAAAACTGCTTGCACCGGTACAGCCAGCCCAAGGGGTCGTCGTTGCCGTTGTACGACAGGAATTCTAACATGTTGTACTTGGGGATGAGTGCGGCTCCTTGGCTAACGAACTATTGTTTGCCGGAAGACTCCGGCAGATCTGGTCAGCGGTCGCTAGTGGCTGTCCTCCCTTCATTGTTCCTTTCCCTGCTAGAAAGGAATAACTCCATCAGGCGTCGCAACTCCCTCACTTCGTCTTTGATCTCATGTACTTCTGAGCAGGTCTCCACAAGTTGGTGCTCGAGGTTGTGGACCCTAGATGGCAACTGCTCCAGATCTCCCATTACGCCTTGCTCTGATACCAAATTGTTATGGGCCCGCGAATAGGATCTCGTCACAGGTCGGTCCACGGGGAGAACCTCTAGTTTCCCCTTGCCCCTCCCTTTGCGTGCTAACCTTATCGTGGCGACCTAAGGGGTGATTTGTCCAAGAGATCACCCTAACTCCCCTCAACTCTTCTCTTGACTGAAATTCTTGGATGCCTTTATTCAATAATAGTGTCTCCTCAAATAAGAGATTACAAGAGTCTTGCTCTTAGGGAGACTCCTTGCTGAATAGGGAGACCTCCAACTCTATCTTGATAAGATAAGACTGATAAGATAAGATAAGTCTCTCTTAATCCTAATCTAATAAGATAAGATAATCTCTCTTAATCCTAATCTAATAAGATAAGTCTCTCTTAATCCTAATCTAATAAGATAAGATAATCTAATCTACTAACTTAATAAGATAAGAATAACAAGATAGTCTAATCTAATCTGCTGAATGGATAAGACTGTTGCTGCCGAATTGGATAGGATGAGAACATCGGATCATTGCTGTTACTGCTCCCAATACACGTCCACATCATTACTCCTCTCTTGGACTACAAGCTTGTCCTCAAGCTCGAATTCAGGATGGGTGTCTTGAAACACAGTCAATGGAAACCCGGATAGGTGGAATGACTTTGCCCTCCTGGATCGGGTTCCAATGAAGGGGGTTCGTCCTCCTCTTCCTCTTGTTTCGCTAGGTGGTAGAAAAGTCCCTTGCACTTGTGCCCTGCTGAGTAGAGTTCATCACAATTAAAGCATTGTCCCCTCGCCCTGCGTTCCGCCATCTCAGCCCTGGACAAGTGCTTAATACACTGGATGCTGATCTGGAATTGTTGCTTGTCTGTGGCTTCCGTTCTTGGCTGGCTGCTGAATATGGAGCCATTTCGAGTGGTTCCGGGGATGCCCATGCTGATGGAGTCCGCCCCATACTGAAGGTTCCGCGGCTGAGTTGTAGCTTGCGTTCGAAGGCACGAGCTATATTCATGGCTATGACCAAATTGGGGGAATTCTGCATCTCCACGTCCACCCACAGGGGTTCTGCTAACCCAACAGTGAACATGTCTACCTGCTGGTCCAGTCGCACTGAAGATGCCCTCGCGAGGAGGGTCTGGAACTGGCGCTGGTATTTTGCCACCGTGCTAGTTTGTTTAAGGTTAATCAACTCGCCTAAGGGGTTGCTTGTCAGTGGGGGTCTGAACCTAAGAAGGCAGTAGGACTTAAATTGGGGCCAACTGAGCCCAAGTTCTTCCTGTTCTAATCAATAGAACCAAAGTTGTGCTTCCTCTGTTAACTGAAAGGCAGCTAGACTTACCTTATCCCGGTCGTCTGTCCGTTGATTCCGAAAAAACTGCTTGCACCGGTACAGCCAGCCCAAGGGGTCGTCGTTGCCGTTGTACGACAGGAATTCTAACCTGTTGTACTTGGGGATGAGTGCGGCTCCTTGGCTAATGAACTGTTGTTCGCCGGAAGACTCCGGCAGATCTGGTCAGCGGTCGCTAGTGGCTGTCCCCCCTTCATTGTTCCTTTCCCTGCTAGAAAGGAATAACTCCATCAGGCGCCGCAGCTCCCTCACTTCGTCTTTGATCTCACGTACTTCTGAACAGGTCCCCACGAGTTGGTGCTCGAGGTCGTGGACCCTGGATGGCAACTGCTCCAAATCTCCCATGACGCCTTGCTCTGATACCAAATTGTTATGGGCCCACGAATAGGATCTCGTCACAGGTCGGTCCACGGGGAGAACCTCTAGTTTCCCCTTGACCCTCCCTTTGCGTGCTGACCCTATCGTGGCGACCTAAGGGGTGATTTGTCCAAGAGATCACCCTAACTCTCCTCAACTCTTCTCTTGACTGAAATTCTTGGATGCCTTTATTCAATAATAGTGTCCCCTTAAATAGGAGATTACAAGAGTCATGCTCTTAGGGAGACTCCTTGTTGAATAGGGAGACCTACAACTCTATCTTGATAAGATAAGACTGATAAGATAAGATAAGTCTCTCTTAATCGTAATCTAATAAGATAAGATAATCTCTCTTAATCCTAATCTAATAAGATAAGATAATCTAATCTACTAACTTCATAAGATAAGAATAACAAGATAGTTTAATCTAATCTGCTAAATGGATAAGACTATTGCTGCCGAATTGGATAGGATTAGAACACCGAATCATTGCTGTTGCTGCTCCCAATACACGTCCACATCACTTCACTACTCCCTTTCTCTCATTCATGCTCCCATTAGAACTGTTAAAACATAAAAGCATTGAAAAGATCATGAGAGGCAATCATTAGAAAAGTGGAAACCTAATGACTCTAGAAGGATCACCTCTTAAATGAGGCAAGGGTATGCAAGGAGAAAGAAGATGGCAGACTGGGTAAGTTGAGTTAGTATTTTAAAAGTAGAAGGGGCATTTTGAGCCCAAGGCACAAGGCGCAAGGTGAGGCATGCACTTTTTGAACCAAGGTGTAAAAATGTACAAAAAAATGCCAAAAATGCAAAAAATAAAAATAACAAACATAATATTAATTAAAAAAGAAAAACGAGAGAAAGGAAGAGAAGCTTGAGCAAAGTTTATGGAAGAAAATAAGAGATAAAGAGAAGGGAAGAGAAAAGAAGAGAAGAGTTCAATCCCTCTCTCCAGCCCCCAAAGATATCTTTTTGTTCTTTATTTGAAATCTGAGTACAATCCCATGAATACCCTTAATAGGGTGGCTAGCACTAAAGAAATAACAAAAAGACAAAAACAGGCCCATAACTCAGGGCCACTACTTAAAAGAACATAAGCATAAACATAACTTAAATAAAAGAAAGGAACTAGGACAGGCCAGAGGCACTAACACCTTTGAGGCATATGCCTCAAGTGCAAGAGGCATACACCTCATAAGCTTTTTTCATGAAGTGTGCTTGAGGCAAACGCCTCATGCACACCTCATATAAAAAAACAAAAAAAAAAAGAAAAAAGGAAAGGGAAGGGAAAGAAAAAGAAAAAAAAAAGAAAAAAAGAAAAGAGATAATGAAAGAAAAGAAATGAAGGGAAGAATAGATAAGGGGAAAGAAAGTGGGCTGAGGGCTTTTCCCCCATACCCCTTGGCCAGGGGAGCAAGGTTTAGCTGAACGCTTTAGCTGTTCAGTGGACTGTGGAACCAATGATAAGGTTCCACGCCAGTATTAAATACATGGGGCCCGCATCTTTTATAGTGTGGCCCATGAATTTATTACTGGCATGGAACCTTACCATTGGTTCCACAACCTGCTGAACAGCTAAAGCGTTTAGCTAATCCAAATTTGGGTAAGGGGGCTTCACATCACACCTCCGCCTTTCAACTAGTTTTATTCACCTTCATTCTTTTTAATATAAAAGATTTTTATTAAAAATAAAGAAAAATGAGATCCTCCTTCTTATTCCCCTTCTTCCTCATCCCCCTCCTCTTAAGGAGGCTTACATCTCCTTGTCTTCGGGAGGCTTACAGCACTTGCGTTCTGAACTACGCCTCACACCTCTAGGTAGTGGAACGCCTCGCGTCACGCCTCCACGTTTTAAAACATTTATCTAGCCAATCCCATCAATATGAATTGCGGAAACAAGAAGAAAACATAATAGTAACTTGTACGAGTCACCATCAAACCCTCTTTGAACTAATGTTTTAAATTTCGTAATGTATCGCTCCATATTGGCCGATACATACCGTTCCAATGAGGGTTCAATATGTGGAATGCTACAAAACCTTTGGTTTCATTTCTTTTCATCTGTATCGAACTGATATAGCCTCATTTTGGGTCTACATTGGCTAATACAGGCCCGATACGCACCAAAATTATGTATGCATCAATCGATATATTCAGATTTTTAATATTATTTAATGTCATTCATTTTGTCTCTAATAATTCCTATAATTACTCCCTATAACCCCTATAATTACTCCTCTCTCTAATAACTCCAATAATTACTCCCACTCTTTCAATAACTCCTATATTTAATGCTACATTTAATATATTTAATCAATATTCAAATTCGAATTTAAATTCTAAAAATGCCATTAAATACACCTTAAAAGCCTTAAACTAACCATAAAAAACACAAATAGGAGGATTTGAATTCTTAAGGGAATTTTTTTGGCAATAAAAGTAAGATATAAACTTTAGGAAAATTAAGATATGTAAATATATTGATTTAGGAAAACTAAGATGTATAAATATAAACTTTAATTCTTCCATTATTCTTCAATGGTTTCCAATTGTGTCTGAATATCTCACTATTTATAAAAACCCTTGAAGTATGATTTTTTACATTTAAATAACTCATTTGTAATTGTATAAAACTCATATCTATTGTTATTAATATATATTTTTAAGATTTATTTTAGTTTATCAGTGTATCCACATGCAGCTTGATTTTTCAATTGTATCCATGCGTATCTAAAGCGTATCCCAATACATCTCATAAAATTGCCTTACCAATACATCTTGCATTTCCGAAACTATGAAACTTGCTTTCAACTGCCAATTAGAAGGAAACTAGAAAACCATAGAAACCACCATAAGCACTGCAATCTAAGGCATGAAGGCCTCCTTCTCTAGTGGGTGATCAGTCATTTTTGGTCACTTTTCCCTTATTCAAACTATGGTGAGAAAAAATAAAAGTCGACTTTTGTTGTAGAGTACTTTACAGTCTAATTTGATCAACCTTTCTCTAAGACCATGTTATCAAAATAAAAATAAATAAATAAAGTTGTAAAAAGCCTAGCAATAGTCCAAATTGAAGTAGGAGAGAAATAGAGAAGTTGAAGAATGAAAGCATGAAGCAAGCTGAGATGATGGTTTAAAATGTCCCTAATGTCCCTAATATTTCCACCACATTTTTCCATTTCCATGGGTTGCGACAGGAAATTTTACTGGAATCGACATTTCCCCAATGAACACTACCAGACCTACGTGGAGTACAAGAGATAGTACCCACGACATATTTCCATTTTCACTTCCATGGGTAACATGTAATTTTACTAGAATTGGCATATTCCTTTTGAACACTACCAGTACAAGAGATAGTATTATAACATAAGTTGGTGACAATATTGTAGATATGTGAAATAACAAGTTATTGTCCACCTAACTTAGATGATTACAACTTTAAGCTATCTCAATATTCATTTCGAACATGAATTTAGATAATACTTTTTGTTTATGTAGTAGATTATTTGGTTGATCTGTTACAACCATTTACATCTTCTATTAGTTTAAATTTTGCTTCAACTAATTCTATCATGAGGTTCTAAAGCTTAAGGTTTACAAGGCAACTTTAGAACGTATTCTTTTGTCTATAATCCTAGTTTCTTAGTTTTGTTTAATAACTTGGAACAACAATAATTTAAAAAGTATGCGTATGCTTCTTTTGTCATTTCATAAAATATCATTCTATAGTTTGCATATTTTACAATGTTTCCACCATGTCTATAATTTTTACAATATTTCCATACGACATTTCCGACATGTTTAGGCGCCTAGGCAACGCCTTGACAACTATGCTGCTAAGATTAGTGATTGCTTTGAAACCTTAGGCAATCAAAAAGTAAGGATTCCTCATTTGTGCAGGGAAGTAAATGACTGGGATGTGAATCTTATTAGACAGTTTTGTATGCCCTTAGCTTCAATCTGATTTTGATGTACTTTTGACATTTAGTGTAAATAAATAAAGTGCATGTTTGATTCATGTTGTATGGTATGATTCTGTGTTAGACCCTAAAACTGGACACTCAATGAGACTCGTGTTAGTTTTAAATGTTCACAGCCATTGGATAAGTCTGGGGAGATTTATCCTGCCAAGGCTGATACTGGTGTGCCGCCAAGTGTTGGGATGGCCTGTCTCGGCCACCAGGGTAAGACCCAAGGCACATGCAGTATGAGATTACTCGAATCCTTGAACCGGACCAGATTTCCAGTATTGCCCTAGACCTTAGAGACAGATGGGCAAAACTGGAAAGTTACACCTGACCCCTAGACTTGATTATGATACTTCACTAGGTGTCGGATTGGGTTGTCTTTGATATGCTAATCAGTAGGGGTCAAAACCTGGGTATGTTGGGACAGTCTGAGAATTCATCTGAGTGGGTGATCATAGTGACAGGATCAGCCCCTTTTTCGAACAAAGGTAATATCGAGAATGCACTCTCTCTGATGGAAACCAAACTGTCGGGATCCATGTGAGAAGAGAGTGCAGCACTGTTCCTTGTAGCCGAGGGAGAGGTCCTCTCTTGTCGGGTAGTGCTTGATCATTATGGGCTGAGAGGTTAAGTGTAAGGCCATTTAGGATAATACCTGATGGGCTAATCTTGCACCCGCCCACAGTCCCTGGGTTTTTATAAGATGGCTTGGTCCAAGGGCCACTTAGTGTAAGTGTTGGGCCCATAGGGTCCATGTGATGGGCTCAGGGGTTCACTGGGCTTCTCGGTGAATTTGGCTAGGCCTTGTAATAAAGGTTGGGCCGAACCCATGTGGCTGGTGTGTAGATCAATGCTTGGGTCCCACACCATACAAAGAAGCCCAACTGGGCAGCAGATTGGAAACCAATTGAGCACTGATTACTTAATGGACCAAAAGCCCATTTCGAACTGGGCTAATATGATCACCCACTTATGGGGCGGATCTGAGATTAAGGTTAGCAAAAGGATTGGGCCTTTAACCTAATCCACTCTAGGAGACCAAATTTGAATCAGATTTGAATATGGTAATCTCCTTATAAGATCTGGAGTAAGCTAACCTAAACCAATTGAGCACTGATTACTTAATGGACCAAAAGCCCATTTCGAACTGGGCTAATATGATCACCCACTTATGGGGCGGATCTGAGATTAAGGTTAGCAAAAGGATTGGGCCTTTAACCTAATCCACTCTAGGAGACCAAATTTGAATCAGATTTGAATATGGTAATCTCCTTATAAGATCTGGAGTAAGCTAACCTAATCCACAGATAGGATTAAGATCATCCCCTATCCAGATGTTGATTTGGATTGGGATAACTCCTACTAGGATTGGGAGATTTCTTAATCAAGAAGAAAGAGGAGAAATTCTAAGAGAATTAACAGAATTCGAACCTAGGGTTTTGAGCAAGAAAATCTTCCTGCGAATTGAGATAGGATCTCATACACTCCAGAGAGAAGAGAAGCAGCATCCGCCATCTTCATCTCAGGAGTTCTCCAGCTGCCGCCATTCTCTGAAAATATTTGATCTTTGAGAAAAGAAATCAAGAAATCAGTTCTTGATATCAGATTTCCAGAAGGAACTCAAAAGATTCGGTGCTCATTGTTTCCAGAGGATTCTTGTGAAGGATTCAGTGTGTAAAACGCACTCTACTAGTTTCGTTCTACAGATTGTTGTGTCATCTTCAGCAGGAGCGGATCTTGGTGTCTTCTTTGGGCGTGAACACCAACTTTGGGAGATACTGCTTCTCTGGATCAAGTATAATTCCTCCCTTATCTTTTGGTTCAGATCTGGTTCGGTTATGGTTCAAGTAGGATCCTTGAATATTGTATTCTAAATTTAGGGAATATGATTCCCAGTTGGAAGAAGGTAGGAAAATTTTTTGAAATTCGCCCACCCATTCCACAACCTTTTTGCATTCATACGATAGATCCTACCCTTCTTTCAGATCTCTCTCCAATATGACATTACCGCTGGAAGGGCTGAAGCCCCTCTAATCAGCAAGTGGGTTTGGGGCTGGATTTGGAAGTTGAAAATACCATCTTAATTGATTTTCTTCATTTGGTTGGATGAGGGGAAGAATTCAAACTATTGATATGCTGCAGTCAAAAGGAAAGTACATTGCCAATATTTCTGTTTCTGTGAGATGGCAGCAGAGAATGTGCATGTTTTCCACCGCAGTTTGGTCCCACCTTTTCAACCTGTTTGCTGTTTCTTGGGTTGTTCCTCAGGATCTGGAATCACCAATCTCCTCTTAGAGTCTGGAAGGCCTACCAAAGAGAGGGAAAGTCCTGTGGGGCATGGTTCCTGGACTAATTTTCTTGTCAGTTTGGAAAGAAATGAATGACAGGACCTTTGTCAATCAAGCAATGCCAATTGAGAGGCTCTGTGACAAGGTGGAGAGGGCTCTGGTGAAACGAGTCTCTACCGATAAACTATTGAGGGTATAAACTTGAGCCATTTTTACAGCTACTGGGACAGAATCATCTGGGATGAACTTTGTTTTATAATATGTGTATGCTGTTAATGTATTGTTTCAGTGGTTAGTCTAGATGGATTGTAACAAGGGAACCTCTCCCTTGGCCTATATTTTCCCAGTTTAAGGAAACTGGCATCCTTTTCCTTACACTTAATTCATTAAACAAAAGACAGTCTGTTACAAGTATCCCAGAGGGAGGTGAGAGATGCAGCAGCACTCTTCAGAGGAGATAACATCCAGCCAAATCACTTTCTTAAGGAGATCCCTAAAACCCCAAACAATCGAATCCGGATCCAGCAACCATCCCACAACTACTTTGGAGTCACCCTCAATTAACAATCTTTCTGCACCAAGTTGACTGGCAAGATGAATCCCTTGTATGGAAGTTAGTAGCTCTGCCCTGGTAGTCTCCCAGTCCCACATTTTAGTTAGTATGCTCTGCCCTGGTAGAGTCTCCCAATCCTACTGGGCCTGAAAACAAGGCTATATCCTATGCCGAAGGGGCCAGGATTACCTTGACTGCTCCCATCATAGTTCAATTTAACAAAACCCTAAGGAGGAGGAGCCCAATCTACAACAAAACTCTTCCTAGAAGAAGAGCTACTAGCCACTGCTGACCAATTTCTCCAGAAGTCATCAAAAGAAAAGGATTGAAGCATGTTATTCATTGTCAACCAGTGTACTGCCATTGTCAAAATGCAGCCCCTGACCTCTAAGAAGCTTCTCTCCTTATTTTGGAATATTATGGTGTTTCTTTCCTCCCAAATTAGTCCATAAGGAGGCTGCTCTAATACACTTCCACATCAACCATCCTCTTTGTAGGCCATACAAAGGCTGAGGAATTGAACAACTGAGTTACTTCTGCTGGAAAAAACCACCTGCAACAGAAGAGGGCAAAAATCCAAAACCAAATAGCAGTATAAAAAGGGCAGTATAAAAAGGGGGCGGTTCTGGGATTTAGATCAGCAAATAGGATAAGGGATTGTCCCTATCCACTCAGAGAGTCCAAATCCAAATAAAGATTTGGATCAGGAAACTCCTAATTAGATTAGGAGGGCTGATCTTTATCTGCAGATAAGATAAGGGATTATCCTTATCCCTTAAAGAGAGTCCAGATCCAAATACAAGATTTGGATTAGGAAACTCCTAATGGGATTAGGAGATGCTATCTTTAAAGGCTATAAATAGAGGAGCAGGGAGAGCCTCCAATGCACAATTCTCAGTTCAGAGATTAAAGAGAGAGAAGAACCTGCAGTTCGACTGCTCCTGTCTTCTGCTCTTTCCTGCTCCTGCCACCATACCAGTTCCATCTCCACCTGTGGGAGCGATCAAGAAGTAATCTTGATATTACCTTTTGGCAGAAAAGGTAATCAGAAGTCGTGCTCACTAGCCCTTGATCAAATTCTTGCTAAGAATCAGGTTCTTGCTGAAGAGCCATCCTACTAATTCTGCTTCATCCTACACCATGTCATCTTCGGTGGAAGCAGTCTTTGGATCTTTCCTCGGGTGTGAACACCTTCATTGGAGGTTATTGTTACTTCGTATCAGGCATAAACCCTCCACTCCCTTTTTGGTTTCAGATCTGGTCTGGTTTTGGTTCAAGATTGATCCTTGAAAATGCAATTTTCTAAAACAGGGAATGTGATTCCCACATGGGAGAGAGAAATTTTTGAAAATTCGCCCAACCTTCCTACAAGGCTCGGCCATCCATATGATGAATCTCTCATCCCTTCATCATATTCACTTCAACCTTCTTACTCCCACTTCTTGTAGCAAGGGTCACAATTTGCTTCAGTCCTAAAAATATTCATAGCCATGGGCCTACTCTCTTCATATTGGACCAAGAGCATACACCTCCTGAAGAGTGAGAAAGTCGCTACTACCCAAAATCTATAGCTGAATTGACTCATATAATGGGCTCAAACCAGCCAAAAAGGCAAATACTCTCTGCTGAGGACGACTCAACTTGAAGTTAATATACCCGTTCAAAATATATCTGTTCTGAGTAAATAGTTTGGTGTGATCCTAGATTTCCAGGGCTGTTTCATCCCACATAAAGTTCTTTCATAATATATCTTGTTCCTATTTGCCATGTCTTGGAATCTATTCTTGTTCTTTCATTTTTTTCATTCAGATATCCTAGTCCTCTCCTTCCACCTACAAACAGTTGGACTGATTTGGCCAATTTCAAGTAATCTAGACCATCCATGGGTGTGATAGATAATTAAATGTTCATACTTTCAGAAACACTACCAAAATTATAATTTACCACTCCTGAAATTCTAGATGTGGCTGAGTCAGCTATAGCATAACTCACCAACAAACAATGAGATTTAGGCCTTCCTCTAGGGGGGGTCACAATCACTAAAAGGGAAAAAAAAAAGTCCAAAAAACCCAGCACCAACGCTACTGTCATCCTCAATAGGAGTCACAGTTTTGAAGGCAACAAGGGGGCGCCTTGTCACCTAGTTGCCTTGGCAGGCACCAGGCACCTAGGCGCATCAAAGCAATTGATTTTTTTTTTTTTGAATAAAACAACAAATCCTAGGGTAATTCCCCAGGTTCCATAGCAAGCAGCAACCATCTTTCACTATTAAGTGTCTATAATCTTCATAAAAAATGTATGAAGTATAAACTTCATTCAAAACATAGAAAATCAACATATTCATGATAACATGGAAGAAAGAAAAGAAATTTCAGAAAATAGAGGGGGGATGGAGGATCTATTTTTGTCCTAGGAAAAGAAGAAAATAAATTATGAAAGAAGAAGAAGAAGAAGAAGAAGATCAATGTGTTGATTGGACAAAATTTTGAGTTTTTCCTTGCTTATTAATTCAAGTTTTCAACTCTTCGAGGGTTCAAGACAGTATACATGTTTGAACCGTAATAAATAAGAAAATAATAAAAAGGAAATAGCATTTAATAATTTACTTTAATAATGTGTTTTATTATTATAATCATAAAAGGTTAAGAATATAAAAGCATCCAAGAGCACCATGTAAAAAATATCTTGGCCATTAAATGAGGTGAGCCTCCATGAGTGCCTTATCGCCTAGGCGTTGCCTTGAAAACTATGATAGGAGTCACACAGACCCTCAAAGGAAAGAAAAAACCAATTACCACTGCTGTCACTACACACAGTCACCACTTCTGTCTCGTTTAAAATGTTCATATGAACCACAGAAAGAAATAAGAAATGCAAATAACAACTTTATCGTTTACTGGTTCACACTAACCCAAAAATGAAAGCTCAGGTCTATAACAGCACCCCTAACACCACTGCTAGTTCATACAAAGGGATAAACAAAAGGAAAAGACCCATTGTAACATTTAGATCACAGCCAACATTAAATGTTGAGCAAAACCCATGAATGCATATTCGAATGGCACCCAGAAAACGAAAGAAAAACAGAGATAAAGATAAGTAAACAGAGAGAGACACAAATTTACGTGGTTCGGCTTATAACATATGTCCATGGGTGGAGCAGAAATCTATTATGAAATCAGCAATGGAAAAGAATACAAAGCTGTGCACTCACTACCTCACTCACAGAAAACCCTAAACCCCAAATACACCCAAAGTCTCTCGACTTCTCTCACAAGACAAAGACAAAAGAATACAAGAGAGAAACATAATTCTTCGGTTCGGACCCACAAGCTGAATATGGATCGGACATTTCCACCACAAACCACTATGAAATTTTGCCTTCGGGTTTTTTTATGAGTATTTGCCTTTGGGTTTTTCTCAACATAATTCAGAGTGGATTCATGAAGCGGGTCGCAACAAAGAATTCTAGGCACAACCATAACATTAAATAAACTGTTTGGAACACAAACTGTTGAAACAGTTCAGCACCGGGGCCCTCTTCCAACCAATCTACTTTCCAATCTTTGCACCATACACCATGTAGCAGAATGTCCAGCAGTTAAGCAGCAGTCAATCATACAACCAAGAGAGAATAAGAAAAAGTGTTGTCCTTGGAATCGATCAGGGCAGAAGGGTTTTCTCCAGTCTTAAGAAATATAGAAGAAAAAGGAGAAAGCAGAAGAAACAAGGGATCTAAAACAGTTTTTGCTATGATACAATGTTTCATACAGTAGATCAATTGGAGAAAAAGAGGAGAAAGAGAAACGAAGAAAAACAGTATAAGTTTTGAGAGCCAAAATTGAGTGGCAGAGCCCACTCTTGTTATTATATATTAAGAGAGTCAAAATAATGTTAAATGACAGTAATGCCCCTGCGGAATGTATTCTATATATTACAACACATACAGATTATCCAGCAATCTATTAGCTATTAGATTAAACTTTACCATATCTTTTGAAAAATGAACTAGATACTGGACCAGCCAGTTAATGGATTAGCAGTTCAACCATCTATATTTAACATCCAAAACTTCAAAAAATAAAACAAGGTCAGTGTGATGCCTCCTCTTGAAGGTTTCCTGAAATTAAACTTTGATAGGAGCAGTCAAGGCAATCCAGGTCCTTCGGGAATTGGAGTCATAAGAGATAAGAAAGGGTTTATACTAGCACTTTACTCAGGACCAGTGGGGATTGGAGACTCTTTAAAGGCTGAATGGTTTGCAGTTTTACAAGGTGTTCAAATTGCAAAAGACATGAATTTGGAGAACCTGGTGATTGAAAGGGACTCCAAGGTGGTGGTAGGTTCGCTAAGAAATCCAGACTCAGTGATTTGCTGTTATAGAAATGAATTGAAGAAATTCCAGTGGTTAACAAAACAGATGAATCCAAGTATACAATGGGTGGGAAGGGAGGCAAATGCATTGGCTGATGCTTTAGCAAAGCAAGGGGTAATTAGGGACCAGTTGTATTGGGCGCAATTGTAATTACAGTGTGAGCTCTGAATTAATAGTGAGGCTGCATTTTGCCCCTCCCTTTGGGATGCTTGTAACAGTGCCTATCATTATTGTTTTCAATGAAATTTAATGATCTTTTACTTATCAAAAAAAAAAAATGAACCATCACAAGTCAAAGAAACAATCATCAAAGAAAACTATTAAAAGCACCAAGTAAATGGCTACTATACAGAAACCAAGGCCTGAATAGAGGTTGACCAAGGGACAGATCAAGGTTGAACCAACCTTTTTCCACTGACCATTTTGCAGTGTGAACAGGTTTACAATCTGGTCCTGCCCAGATTTTGAAAAACTAGTCTTAACTGATGAGGTAAAAAAGGAATTGAAAAAGCTATCATGTCTCTAGCACACACACAAATGAAGCGATTAGGTCTCTGGCTCCTCCAGACTAGCAAAGATATACCTCCCCAAATCGCCTAAGATAGGTCCAGCACCAGCAGCTCGAGCTTCTCTCCCATCTTCAGTGAACCCATAAGAGATTGTTCCTGTACCTGCAATTAATACACAGCCATGAAGGTTCCCCCTTGTCCCACTTGCTAGAGCTGCCACAGCGTCATTGTGGACAAATAATTTTACATGGCTTGGGAATACGTCCCTGGAAAAAAGATCGAGACAACAATCAGACCCACCACTACCAAAAAAGATAAACAGATAAAAGACATTCTTACTTTTGTCTATGTGTGTATGTGGGGGATGGAGGGGGTTAACATACAAGGAAAATGACAAAGCAAAACTTATCAAGGGTCCCTGCCCTTTTTGAACCCAAAAAATAATTACTTCATACAAGCAGCAGAACTGACAATGGACAAGTAAGTGCAGTATCAACATATAATAAAGAAGTTGGCCATTTTGCAGATCTGAGAACCAGTAATTAGAGAGAAGAAGAAGATGTGAAACTACATATTAAGATCAACAATCTGCGTATTCAGCATTATTGTTAGGTTAAGTAGAAAATGTGAAACTACATATTTACCCCCCTATCTCTTATGTCCCTCTTCTGCCCATTATATTTCTCTATTCTCCTCCTCAAGTGAACATAGACATCTCAAGTGAACATAGACATCATTCATGCTCAACTTGTCAAGAATCGCCTCTGATTTTGTTTTCAGAACTCTTTTCGTTAAGAAATCAGCTGGCTGGTAAGTAGTCTTCATAAACGAAAGACAAATTTCTTGGGCTTCAATTTTCTTCTTGATAAAAAATGATAGTCCAACTCAATATGCTTGGTGTGGTCATGTCAAACTGAACTATATCTCTCTAGGAGGAAGAATTACATTAATTAGAGCCACACTGTGAATCTCCCCACATATTTTATCTCCACCTTTCAATTCCCTGTGAGGATAGCGGGGCAATTAGAGAAATACATGAGAGACTTCCGTTGGAAACCAAGAGAGGACAGAAAGGATCACCTAGCCAAATGGGAACAGGTTAGTAAGCCTAAGGAAAAGAGGGTCCTAGGAATAGGAAACATAGCTTTGAGAAACACTGCTCTACTAGGTAAGTGGTTATGAAGATTTCATTTTGAAAGCAATAGGCTTTGGCACAAAATTGTAAGCATTCATAGGCCGGAAAGAATTGACCAGGATGCTAAACTAACCCCTCACTCTTCCTCGGCTTCTCCTTGGAAAGCAATTCATGAGGTTTAATCATTTTTCAACTCTACTTGATTTGATGTGGGAAGGAAGGGGGAATAAAATATGGTTTTGGGAAAATTTATGGATAGGAGATACTCCACTTAAAGACCAATTCCCTCGGATCTTCTCCCTTTCGCTTTTAAATGGAGAGACTATATCTAGAATGGGATCACCTTCTCCAACTGGGATGAATTGGAACCTAGGGCAAGTTCACATGGGCCCGTCCCTTGAAGACTTTAGAGTTTGCTTGGCTTATCCCAATGGTTTATTCACTTGCTCTTCCTTTTTCAAACTCCTTGTCTCGCCTAACTCTCAAGGGGTGGACTTCCTATTGAAAGAAATTTGGAGTAAGCTTATCCCACCTAAAATTCAAGCTTTCTGTTGGGAAATCTTTCTTGGTAAGGTAAATACTTGTGATATGCTGTAGAGAGAAGGTCTTTGATTTTCCTTTCTCCTCATATGTGCTTCTTATGCAGGGGTAGTGGTGAGAACTTATCCCATTTATCATTATCCTGTCCTTTTATGCAAAGAATCTGGGTATTTTTTCCACTCTCTTTGGATGCAAGCAGGTCCCCCCATAAGATGTAGTGGGCATCTTCAATCCTAACTTCTTAAGGCAACCAAAGAAAAGAGGAAAAGTGCAATGGAGAGTCAATGAAGAAGCAATCTGTTGGGTGGTTTGGGGAGAATAGGATATTCTCTAAAAAGAGCAAGAGTTTAGAGGATGTGATAGATAGCAAAAAAATTAAGGCAGATTTATGGGTAAAGTCTGCAGATTGCTTTCAAACATTTTCTATCACTGACATCTTAAGAACTTGGACTCAGGTATCTCATTCATCAAGAAGTTTAGAGTAAGAGTGGAATGGAAACCTCTAGAAGGCAACAAAGTTAACCTGAACTTTGATGGAAGCTCCATAGGAAATCCAGGAAGGGCAAGAATAGGTGGGGTAATAAGAAATTTTGAGGGAAGGGTTCTGGCATTATTTTCAGGACTGACTGGTTTGAAAAACTTAGTAAAGGCTAACTGATGGATCTTTTGCAAGGCCTTACATTAGACAAACAACTAGGCTACAGGTTAATGGAGGCTGAACGGATTCAAAAGTAATCATTTCATGGGAAAACATAAGCATGTCACGGTCAGACACAAGACAAAGGCATATCCCTTTTTTTTTTTTGATAAATAACATATCCCTTGGACTTTGAGATGTGATGAGGGAAGTGGCTAAGATTGCAAAAGGCATAGGGGCTGAGTTTAAGTGGGTCAGAAGGAGTTTGTACGGATTTGCTAACTCTCAGACTAAACAGGGTGTAACAAGACAATAGTTGCTTTGGCTGGTTTGTAATGGGGTTTTGAGCATAAGGAATAAATTACATATGATCAAATTGTTGGAAGGGTTAGAAATCAAATTTCACAAGGCCGGATCAGGTTTAGTGGATGGCTGAATTTTAAATTTTTCTAACCAAACCCGAGAACCGATTTCCTAACCATTTGGAAATCTCAAATTTCGAGATCAATCTTGCATTGAACCAAACCAAATTTGAAACCCAAATTAAAACTGATTATACTTGATATGGAGACCATAGTGTGCAGCTCTTAAAGTGGTAGTTCACGCCCAATATCAATCCCAAAATCAGCCTCCAACTGAAGATGGCGAGTGTGTATGTTAAGCTGATTCAGCAATACCGTTTCAGAAAAAACCGGTTCCCAACTTGCTTGGACCAACGTGGGTGTATGAACCCAATATCCTCTAATGCTTTTCTTGCAAAAACACAATAGGGAACTGATGGAAATCAGCCCCTATCGCTATTGGGTCGAATTAGGATTTCTGAGAGGCAAGGGAGAAGAGAAGAGAGCAAGAGATTAGAGAGAACTGGGTTAAATTGTAGCTCCCCTCTTAGCCCCTTATATAGAGCACTCTCCTAATCTAATTAGGAGCTGATCCAAATCAAATTTAGATTAGAACTTTATCTTTAATTGATATTCATTATCTTCTTAAGAGAATGGGTGCTCTATACCCAAATCTATACCAACTTTCAACCCAAATCACATGACAACTTAACTAATCATATTAGTATGTACCTTGGCCTATTTTCTTTAATGGTTCACGTCCCAAGGTGTTGCGTGGACACTTTTGGCCTGAATATTGTATGGCGTTGGACCCACAAAGGTCTCACACAAGTCCATAAGGATTCAGCCCCACCTCTGGAAGAGGTTAGGCCAAATTCACTACTCGGGGGTAGTTAACCCTAGACCCAATCAGCTTAGGCTCAATTTGGGCCCAATATTTACACATAAAGTCGATCAGGTAATCAACCCTATAATGGTCTCTTACACCTAAGCTTTCAGCCCATAATCATCAAAACACTACCCACAGGGAAGAACCTCTTCCCTGACTACAAAATGCAGTGTCACACTCTTTGCTCAGATGAATCCCAAGATTAAAACCTTTTGCAAACCTTTTTTCATAAAATAATAATATAACATATAAATACATTTTTGCAAATCAGATTTCAAATATAATTGAAATCCACTGCCGACAGTTTAGGTTTCCATCAAAGAAAGTGTAAGGCCATGTTTAGGTTTCCAATAAGCACTTATTTGCATTTAACACCCAACTTATTCAAGTGCTTAATTAAAAATAAATAAATAAGCACTTATTTCATATTGGGCATTTGGCAGCCTTTTTCTCCAATAAGCACTTGTGAATATTTTGCCCTTCATTTTCTTTCAATTTTTCAAAATATACCTTGTGGGCGGTGGGCTCTCTCTCATACGGTTAAAGACTTCAACAACCCGATCCCATGCGAAGGATCATATTCAATGGTCCCATTTTTTTTGGGCGGTTTCTCATCGCCTGGAACCGTTCTCACAAGTCCCACATCGCCTGGAACCGTTCTCACAAGTCCCAGTCGTATCTCCTTTCTTCACTCCCCGAAACCCAATCATCCATTTCTCACTACACTTGTTTTGCTACCTCAACCAAGAGGAGGAGGAGACATGTCTAAATACCCCCTATTAGCTTAGTTCAGTTTCTTCACAAAAAGAGGTTTAAGTTCAATATCCGTTGTCATCCATCACAAAACAAAGCAATATACTGTTCATCGTCTTCTCCAGGACAAAAACAAAATAGCTTGGCAACAACAGTTCCAGCAAACATTACCAATACAAATTGGATCCAAGCATAGCTGAAGGAAACAAAATGGGGTTGAGATATGCCTCTTTGATGTTCGTGTCTTTCTCTACCATTCTATTGTTCAATCACTCAATTAACATGTGATGTTTTGCCTATTCCTTCCCTATCAATTATCAATTACTTAACCGTATTGGTATCTCTATGAAATTCCACACTTACCATAGCTCCTAAGGACTCGAAAGATGAGTTCGGAAGTGACATTGATTTGCACCTTCTCGAGGGTTTGTTCCATGTAGAAATTGCAGCAAACAATGTAGGAGATGGGGGGGATGGCGGTAAAGTATTCGTCGTTGGGCTTTCCTCTCTCGTGGTGGTTGTCGTCGTCGTGTGGGAGTTTTGAAGTTTAAGTCGTGAGAAATCGGAAAAGAAAAAGAGTTGCATAGGAGATAGAAGGGAAAGTAATTGGTTGTACAAAGGAAGATGGTATGAGTAAATGGGGACAGTTTTGGTAGAAAAAAAAAATCGAATAATTGCTTATTGTTTAAGCACTTAAAAAAATGGAAATTTGGGCTTAAAAAATAAGCACTTATTTCAGGCTTATTTCCCAAACACCAAAAAGTGCTTAATGATGTGGTCCCACACAAATAAGCACTTACTTTTAAGCACTCCCAAACATGGCCTAAATCCTAATATTCACTTCGTCAAACAAAAGGGTTGATCCTATCACTATGATCACCCGCTTAAGTAATTTCTTAAGTTGTCCCAACATACCCAGATATTTGACCCTTGATAGATCTCACTAGTTGGCATATCAAATAGACAAAAACAATTCAGCCCAAAACCTAGTGCAATATCATAATCAAGTCTGGGATCAAGTGCAACTTTCCACTGCCCATCTATCTTCAAGGTCAAGGGCATAGATGGAAATTGGTTCGGGTTCAATGTTTCTTTCAAACACCCACTAGTTGTGCTTGGGGTCTAACCCTGGCAGCTCAGCAACAAAGGTAGGTAAAACCCTAGGTTTGTTTGTGTTGCGAGGTGAATCCTTCGCAAGGAAGATGTTTCAAGAGTTAGAGGAATGTTAAGGAGAATGATGGAGATCTTCAAACACATCCATCACTAACTGATGAGAGTTATATTTTTTTATAGATACTGATGAGAGTTATATTTTTTTATAGATACTGATGAGAGTTATCTATACTACTTTAAAAAGTACGAATAGCCTCAAGAATATTTCTAGAATTTTGTGATGACAAAACTTACCCCTCTATATTTAAATTTATTGATAAAAAATGAGGGCAAATAGGGTAATGAGTTATTAATATTAAATGAGTTGAAAAGAGTTGATTATAAGATATTCAATGCATTCAATTATCTCTCATTAAATCCAACATTTAAGGTATTAATTTGCATTCACTTTCATTGAATCATATATTTAAGGCTTCTTTGTTTCTTCTCATCATAAAATTCTATAATTAAATACATACATAATAAATTAACAATTCCAATAACATAAAAGCTCATACTTTTAAAATCTACCAGAAAAAAATAGTATTTTCATCTAGGTGGTGGTAAGAAATTAAACCATTTGGGCCAAATGGGCCAATCCATGTTGCCACAATTAAATAGTAAAATAAAAAATATATAAAATGAAAAAAATATAGAAATTAAAAAAATGGGAACGTTTTTAACATCAGATTTTTTACACATTAAACAATAATAAGTATGATAAACAATGTTTTAAAAACCAACTCAAAGGCCGACCCACTTTTGCCTTCGGGTCACAAGTCACCAATTAGACTGTCAATGTCAAACGAGTCAAACTGCTTTGCGGCAACACTGTGTGTGTGTGTGTGTAAAAATGCATATTTTATCAATAAATAATATAATTATGTTTTACATATATTACATATAATATATGTATTATGTTGCATTTACGTTTTTTAATTCCGTTTTAATTTTTTATTTACAAAAAATATTAAAAACTGCAATTTGGGGTCAAAAAAGGGTTTTTTTCGCAAAAATAGCAAGGCAAGGCACATAATGCCCTTGGAACGTATAGATCTTAAAAAGTTACTCAAAAAAATATAACCCCAATCAGACATCTAAGTTCAAAGTTATGGCTTCCAAAAGTTTGCACATAATTAAGTGCACAACCTACGACTTGGTTACTGAGTCTAACAAGTCAATGGTTGAAATGCCCAAGTTAGATGGTTTTTAACCAAAAAGGGGGTTCAACAAAACCAAACCTAGAATCAAGGCTGAGTGACGGTTTGAACGGTTCAATCGAGTATGCTAATAACAAGTTGAAAACATTGATTATAAATAAGAAATGCTTTTATTAATGATGGAAATGAGATGTAAAATTTAAAAACAATTAAAATAAAACTATTTTCCTATTATATTTCATTAAATCTCATATCTAAGGTATATTCTCTTATTAAATCCTATATTTAAGATATATTTTTCTCATCATCAAATTCTACTAATTAAATCCACAACATTAATTTTAATAATATAAAAAAATAAATATTTTGAAAAATAATTTGAAAACAAAACCATTTTCTTCTCTCTCGGTGGTGGGTAAGAAATTCAACCACTTGGGGTCAAATCCATTAATAAACAATGGCATAATTAAATAATGAAAAATTAAAATAAATAAAATATATAATACAAAAAAATAAAAATAATTGGGCATGTCATTTATATTGTATATTCATTATACTGAACAAAAATAAGTATGAAATGTAAGAAGTATTTTTGTAAATGATGAAAATGAAATGCCAAATTAAAATCAACCTAGAAATGAAATGATGTCATAGACAAATAATAAAATTTTTAAAAATAGAAAATACAAAGAATCACAAAAATAAATATTATACATAAGATATAATTTTTGGGTCATGGGTTAGTAGTTTGGATCAAATAGATTAATCGATGATATAAGAGTTACATAGTAAATATTTAAAAAATAATAAAAAAGTACAATTAATAAAAAAATTAAAAATGATATATTAATTATGTCAAACAAAAATTAAGTGTGATAAGTAAAAATTGTGTATATTATGTAGATGAAATATATAATTTAAAACTATTCCAAACGCAAAGTTATTATCTTATTTAAATGGTGGGTCAATGATCCAGCTTTTAAAAAAAATCATGATGTCATAATTGAATAATAAATATATAAAAGATCAAAGGGTTTTAAGAAGAGAAAAAGAAAGAAAGAAAGAAAGAAAGAAAAGAAAAGAAAAGAAAAGAAAGGGGAAAGAAACAATAGAATAATAAAGTTCTTTTTTCTATTCTCTCTCTAATTAAATAAAACAGAAACTCCATCCTTGTTTTTTTTCTATTTTACTTTCCATCTTAAATATTTATCATATAAAGTTAATAACCTTCTTTAACTACTAATTAACATGAATTTGCTCTATTAAATACTTATTATAGTAGTACTATTTTTGAAAATAATGAAATTAATATACGTAAAAGATTCTTATCTTTTAAATGTGATGATTTGCCACATTTTTAGAGGAAATTTAATGTTCTTAATAAAAAGAATTGCTATTTTTCAATTAACATATATGCTGAATGGTATATTTATTATGGAGATGAAATATATAACTTAAAACTAATCCAAAAGCAAAGCTATTTTCTTATTTAAATGGTGGGTCAATGATCCAACTTTTAAAAAAAAAAAATCATGATGTCATAATTGAATAATAAATATTTAAAAAAAGATAGAACACAAAAGATAAAAAAGTATAGAGTTTGTTAAAGACATTTCGGAACATTTCTAACGTTATATAATCATCATATTAAATAAAAATAATTGTTAAAATAAAAAATATTTTTATTTGAGACAGAAATGGAATACAAAATTTAATAGTAGGTGCACATTTAGTAATAATAACAATAATTGTTATTGTAATTTAAAATTTCTGCATGTCCACATTTAGTACAAGCATAGTTGTCAAGGCATCACCTAGTCGACTAGGCGCCCTTGGCTGGGCACCTCGCCCAAACGCCTTGACTTTTAGCAACTAGGCGCCCGCCTAGGCGACAAAAATGACAAGGCTGTAAGAATGGTAGGATCCATCTAATGGACGCCATAAAGGTTGCGGAATGGGTGGGCGAATTTCAAAAATTTTCTACTTTCTCTCAACTGGGAATCATATTCCCTAAATTTAGAATACAATATTCAAGGATCCTACTTGAACCATAATCAAACCAGATCTGTACCAAAAGATAAATGAGAGGAATATACCTGATCCGGAGAAGCAGTATCTCCCAAAGTTGGTGTTCACGCCCAAAGAATGCTCCAAGATCCGTTCCTGCTGAAGATGACACAGCTGTGAATGGAACAGAACCAGCAGGGTGCGTCCTACACACTGGATCCTTCACAAGAATCCTCTGGAAGTACTAAACACTGAATCCTTCTCAGTCTTTCTTGCAAGACTGATGTCAAGAACAGATTTCTTGACTTTCTTTTCTGCAAAGATCTAATCTTGCAATGGCAGATGGCGGCGGCAGGAAGAGATCTCCAAAAACGAAAAAGGCTGAACTGCTTTTTCTCTTTTTTCTGGAGAGTATGAATCAGATCAGATCTGAATTCGCAGGAGGTATCCTATACCTCTTCAAGGTGGTTCGAAATCTCCTCATTTCTTCTTGATTAAGAAACCTCCTTTTTAGGAGTTATCCCAATCCAAATCAGTATTTGGATAGGGGATAATCTTAATCCTTTCTGCAGATAAAGTTAGCTTACTCCCGATCTTATCAGGAGGTTACCAGATTCAAATCTAATTTGAATTTGGTCTCTAAGAATGGATAAGGCTAAAAGGCCCAATCCTTTTACTAACTTTAATCTCAAATTTGCCCCATGGATGGGTGATCATATCAGCCCACCTCGAAATGGGCTTTTGGCCCATTAAATGTTCAGTGTCTAATTACTTTCCAATCTGCTGCCCAGTTGGGCTTCTTTGTATGGCGTGGGACCCAAGCATTGATCTACACACCAGCCACATGGGTTCGGCCCAGCCTCTAAAACAAGGCCCAACCGAATTCACTGAAAAACTCAATGAACCCCTTGAGTCCATCATATGGACCCTATGGGCCCAACACTTACATTAAGTGGTCCCTGGGCCAAGCCATCTTATAAAAACTCAGGGACTGTGGGTAGGTGCAAGATTAGCCCATCAGGCATTATCCTCAATGGTCTTACACTTAACCTCTCAGCCCTTAATGATCAAGCACTGCCCGACAAGAGAGGACCTCTCCCTCGGCTGCAAGGTACAGTGCCGCACTCTCCTCTCACATGGATCGCGGGAATTAAAACCATTTGCAAACAATTCGAAACCGAACATATATATATATAAATATATTAATTTTGCAAAACAAAATTCCAACGATTGAAATCAACTGCCGGCAGTTTGGTTTCCATCAGAGAGAGTGCATTCCCGATCATTACCCTTTGTCCGACAAAGTGGCTGATTCTATCACTATGATCACCCACTCAGATGAATTCTCAAACTGCCCCAACATACCCAAGTTTTGATCCCCACTAAGGATTTCACTGATTGGCATATCAAAGGCAGCCTGATCCAACACCTAGTGAAATGTCATAATCGAGTCTAGGGGTCAGGTGTAAATTTCTAGTTTTGCCCATCTATCTCCAAGGTCCAGGGCAATACTGGAAATCTGGTCCGGTTCAAGGATTGAAGTAATCCCATACTGCATGTGCCTCGGGTCTTACCCTGATGGCTGAGACAGGCCATCCCAACACTTGGTGGCACACCAGTATCAGCCTTGGCAGGATAAATCTCCCCAGACTTATCCAACGGCTGTGAACATTTAAAACTAACATGAGTCTCTATAAATGTCCAGTTTTAGGGTTTTACACAGAATTAAACCAAACAACATGAATCAAACATGCACTTTATTTATTTCCACTAAATAACAAAAGTACATCAAATCAGATTGAAGCTAAGGGCATACAAAACTGTCTAACAAAGGCGGGTGCCTTTTATAATATCATTTATATTGTTGTATCTTATTAATGTATGTGATCAATTATATTTTGTTTTAATGTTTTACTATTGAAATTTAAAAGATCAAAGGGTTTTAAGAAGAGAAAAAGAAAGAAAGAAAGAAAGAAAGAAAAGAAAAGAAAAGAAAGGGGAAAGAAACAATAGAATAATGAAGTTTTTTTTTCTATTCTCTCTCTAATTAAATAAAACAGAAACTCCATCCTTGTTTTTTTATCTATTTTACTTTCCATCTTAAATATTTATCATATAAAGTTAATAACCTTCTTTAGCTACTAATTAACATGAATTTGCTCTAGTAAATACTTATTATAGTAGTACTATTTTTAAAAATAATGAAATTAATATATGTAAAAGATTTTTATCTTTTAGATGTGATGATTTGCCACATTTTTAGAGGAAATATAATGTTCTTAATAAAGAGAATTGCTATGCTGATGAATGGTATATAAAACTAGGAAACTAGCCAAAAGTCAGTTTTTCATTTTATAAAATTTTTATCGCCTAGGCGACTAGGCACCCCAATGTCGCCCAGAATCGCTTAGACGCCTTGAAAATTATGAGTCCAAGTATTGAAGTTTATTATTAACCATATTGTTACTTTTATTAATTTTCAATTTCTATCTTAGTTATGATATATCTAAAATTAAAGTAACTAATATGAAAAAAATCCATACGTTCAACGCACGTGCTTAATTACTAGTATCGACTAGAGTACAATTAGACCAAAGGAAGCTAACAATGAAAGAACTACAACATTGGTGGATGTTCATTTTTTTTGGAAGAACACTGTCCTAAAAGTGGAAAGGATTAATGACAACCCTTCTTGCTCATTAGAATCCAGGAAGATTGTTGCAGCAAGTAGAATATACTTAAAAAACAAGGAAACATGGAAATGTCTTGGTGTCAAAGGCATTCACAAGACTAAAAGGAAGTCTCTTTGGAACTGGACCAAACAAGAAGTTGTTGAAGGTCAAAAAAAACCTCAAGAAGATGTTAGTGTTTTAGTTGATCAAAGGTCGGAGCTTGTGAGTTGTTCTTGGCTTTGGTTGTTATCAAGTAAAGATGTGTGCTCGTGGATTTGAAGTGGTTCTTGTCTTTGTTTGGCTTTGAGTTTTGAAATTTGCCTTTGTTTGGGGTCTTCTTCTATTGTGGGGTTTTATCTTGTGGTGATTTTGTAGGTTCTGATTTCAGCTGGTTTTGTTGAGGATAGGATGGCTTGGAGTGCTTGTGTTGGGTTTTAGAGTTTTGTTCTGTCCCTTCTTCTCTCTCGGGTGACTTCTGGTCACTCTCCTCTATGATTTCTTTTTTCTTTTAATAAATTTTATTTTATTACCAAAAAAAGACAACAAAGATGCATTTTAACCAATATACAAAAAGGAAATTGTAATTGACCAAAAGAAAAAAAAGGAAATTGTAATCCAAATATCAAGAGGACAAACCTAAGCCAGTTCAATATATGTTGCTGATCTGTAAGATGGTTAACACCAGATACTGCTAAGCAAACAGCACGTACAGCAAATCGATTAGAACCAGCCTTTGAAAGGGCTTCTGCCATCACTTGTTCCAATGTCTCCCTTGCTGCACTTTCTATAGAATCCAAACCACCAAGAATTAGAATAAATAATCATATCATGGCAGACACTTCTTTCCTATTAGAGTTTTTATTTAATTCTTTTCTTCCATAGATGATAAAGAATTTCATTCAAAAACGTCAATTATTTCCTCGCAAATTCCTCCATGAAGTTACCAAAAGAAGACATCTCCACATCAATTTTCCCTTTTTCTTCCTAGGGGGAGATCTAGCATCTCAAAACCTAAATAATATCATGCAAAAACATCCACTAGATCACAAATTGCATCATAAAATGATTCCAGAATGAAGAAGCAACAATAAATAAAATGAAGAAACGAAAATAACAAATCAATCACCTCATCACCTCTCCACAACCTAAGAACTTCATCCTTCTAACTTGACTAGGGATAAAATGAGGCTCAACTTCTGGCGGTTACAAATGATGCGACCACTATACTATCTCTATCATGTAATATTGAACTCACTTATATAAAGGGATAAGGAAAAGAATTTTCTACCAATATTCTATATACTTCCAAATTATTTTCAAAAAAAAGAAAAAAAAAATCTATGCACTTCCTGATGCTTGAATTACCTCCAGTTTCTGTTTCTTTCTCCAATTTTCCCTTGGCATGGACAACCACCGGCAATCCAGTGTAAGCAGATGATTGAGTTCACCTTCTCAAAAATACTCAGCCGGAGTTATGGGTTGGAACTTGGAAGGTTACCTTAGTTAGAGTCAAGAATGCCCAATTCAACATTGCCAACCACCCAAAATCAATCGAACAAAAGTTTAACACACACACACACACACACACATATATATATATATATATATATCCTTGTTGCGTATCGTTCTGAATTAATGTCGCAACTAGATACATAAACGTAGAATAATATATATTAAAATTGGGAGCCTTTTACCGAAAGAATGCCACAAATCAGAGAAGCATGGAACAAGTACAATAGAACAAACGGGAAAAAATAGATAAATCAAAAACAAGAAAATATAAGTAACCAAAAGGGAGATCGACAAAACCCAGAAATTTAGAAGATAAAGAAACTCATCAAATCTAACATCCACATAGAGAAATACGAAAATAGTACGAGAATGGGAATCGTATCAGATAATCCGGATCGAGATAGATCGAACAATTGGGTTATTACCTCCAACACTGTTGTGGTTGGAACAACCCGCAACAGCCCTCGCGAGAACGGGAAGTGGGTCGGGAAGTTGCTCGGAGCAGGACATGACTGGCAAGCAAACGCACACCGTCGAAGTCGCTCCTCCATCCAACCCGAGAATGACGTCCGACCCATCTCGACTAACGGGCATTTCGCGCTCGAAGTCCCAAATTTCTCCATTTCGATACCTCTTCATCAGAACACTCTTCGACACTAAAAACCACAGACAAATTGCAGGAGAAAAATTGACCTTCACAGCTAATCCATGAAAATACTGTGATGCGAGCGAGCGAGCGAGCGAGCGAGCGACAGAGAGGGGGGAGATTTGAATTCAGACGCCAGAGAGGGGTCAAATATAAGAGGTTGAATTGAATATGAAAGATATTACAGCCGTTTTCTCTTTGTGGGACCAATACATGTCTATTTCTCCATCCAACGGCTTGAAATTGAGGAGTACTAGACTGATTTTGTGACCAGCTTTCCCTCTTCTCCGTGATTCTCTGCACGCGATTTATGGTCGGACATCTTCGGTTGGTGTTGGCGAGAAGGCGTTGAAAACAAGCAAGCAATGACAAGCAAGGCCAATTGAGGGGTCGTTTAGCTGTTCGTTTAGTAGAGACGGGGATTCAAATCCCGCTGGCACCAAAATTGGGGGGAGGGGTGTTTAGTTGCTACACGTGCGACGCACGCGTTTTATTAAAAAAACTAGCGGAGACCCTTGCCATGCACGAAAAAATCTGAAAGATTTAATAATTTTATTTTTCATTTAATATTGATTTATAAAAAATAATTATTGTTAACTGAATATGAATAAATATTTTTTAATAAATTTAGTTTTATTAATAATTTGTTGTAATTTTAATAAATTTATTTTTTATTATTTTTAAATGAAAATTTGATTAATTTTAAATAAATAAAAATAATTATAAAAATTAACATTTTTATTAATTTCACTAATAATTAACAATTATATAGGAATGACAATGGCATGGGTTCAGGGTAGGGTACCCCATCACTTTCCCCGCCCCATAGTCAAGACACTCTACCTCATCCCCGCCTCATCCCTAGTGTCACGCGGGTTCAAGGCAAGGTAATCACTTCTCAATGTCGAACGAGTTTAGGGGCAAGGCACCCCACTCCTCATCAAGGATGGAGAATCCTTGAATTTCCCTGCCCCGTCCCCAGTATTGGGCGGGTTCAAGTAGAGGTGTAAATTGGGTCATACTGTATCGACACGACACAACCCGCATGTGGCCCGCACAAAGTGTGAGTCGTTCCATGCTGGCCCATGAGGCGTCTTGGGCCTTGCCTCCCTCCTCTATGATAATTTGGGGGTCAGTTTGGCATGGCCCACAGCTCGAGCCCACATAGGCCCGTGTTGTGCCATGGGCAGGTTGGTCCATGAGCCAAACCTTGGGCCAGGCCATGCTGCACACCAAGCCAAGCTCAAGGCAAGACACCCACTCCTTGTCCAAGGTTTTTAAAACTATACTGAATAGGGAACTGTTATGGGGTCAAACGGTCTGACGGGTCTGAAGAGATGAGAGATCCATCATATAGATGGTCGAACCTCGTAGGAAGGTTTGGCGAAATTTCAAAAATTTCTCTCTCTCCCATCTGAGAATCACATTCCCTATTTTAGAAAACTGCAATTTCAATGATTAATCTTGAAACAAACCAGACCAAATCTAAAACCAAAAGAGAGGAGAGGGATATACCTGATACGAAGTAACAGTAGGACGACTCTTTAGCAAGAACCGAATTCTTCAGCAATAATGTAGTAAAGGGCTGGTGAGAACAACTTTAGATTACCTCTTCTAGCAAGAAGCAATATCAAGAACGGTTCTTGATCACTCCCACTGGTGGAGATCGAACTAGGTAGGGGTGGCAAGAACAGGAAGAAAAGAGCAGAAGACAAGAGTAGTCAAATGTAAGTTGTCTTCTCTCTTAATTCAGTAAACTGTGAGTGTGTTTGGAGGTCTACCCTACTTTCCTATTTATAGCTTTAAAGAAAACTTCTCATAATCCTATTAGGAGTTTCCTAATCCAAATCTTATATTTAGATATAGACTCTCTTTAAGAGATAAGGATAATCTCTTATCTTATCTACAAATAAAGATCAACATTCTTAATCAAATTAGGAGTTTCCTGATCCAAAACTTTATTTGGATCTTGGACTCTTTGAATGGATAGGGATAATCCCTTATTCTATCAGCTTATCCAAATCCCAGAACCGCCCCTTATTTAATTAATCTTATTAAGCCAGTTTGAATGGGCTTTAGACCCATTAAGTCTATGTGCTCACTTAAACTCTTAACCTGCTACCCAATTAATTATCCTTGTATGGCGTGGGACCCAAACTATGATCTACACATCAGCTACATAAGTTCAGCCCTGCCTTTGTTACAAGGCCTGGCAGAATTCATCGTAGGAGACAATGAACCCCTAAGTCCATCACCATGAGCTCTTAATGGGCCCAACATTTATACTAAATGGTCATTGGGTCCAGTCACCTTATGAAAATCCAAGGATTGTGGGCAGATGCAAAATTATCCTATCAAGTATTACCCTCAATGGTCTTACACTTAACCTCTCAGCCCATAATGATCAAACACTGCCCGACAAGAGTGGACCTCTCCCTCAATTGCAAGGTATAGTGCTACACTCTCTACTCACATGGATCACAGGAATTAAAACATTTTGCAAAAATTTTGAAATCATACACATACATATATATCTAAACTTCCGGCAGTTGATTTCAACTGTTGAAATTTGTTTTTTGCAAAATATGTTTATATAAAGATATACATACATACATACATATATATATATATATATATATATATATATATATATATATATATATATATATTGCAAAAAACAAATTTCAACAGTTGAAATCAACTGCCGGAAGTTTAGGTTTCCATCAAAGAGAGTGCATCCCCGATCATTCACTTTGTCCGACAAAGGGGCTGATCCTGTCACTACGATCACCCACTCAAATGAATTCTCGGATTGTCCCAACATACCTAGGTTTTGACCCCCCCTCTAAGGATCTCACTGATTAGCATATTAAAAACAGCCTAGGTAGTGGGGCAACATGATAATTTCCTACTGGTTTAAATGAGATAACTTAGGAGAGAGATTATAGGAATATTTTTAGGTAATTGGATGACATGGCTTAATGGAAGTGGTGGGAAGGGGAGAGAGAGAAAGTCAAAGAAAATGTAGGGCAGGGATAATGGAGCAAGGAGAGGCATGGTGACAGGGACCCGTGTTTTGTTAAGTGAAAGTTAAATAGTAAACCCAAATCGATACAACCCGAGTTGGTGGATTTCGCTAATGGTCAATTAGTTTTGAGTTACAAACTGCAGACTTGACCAGATCGATTTGGTTGGCGAACAACCTACAACTGAACTGAACCAATCATTGAACACTCATAATTTCAACTAAATTTATAGTCTAATCTCTAATAAATAACAATACTTTAATCTTCAATAATAATTGAAAATTTATAACAAATGTACACAATCATTGAAAATAAGTTTATAATGAATATATAATAGATATCAAATAAAAATATAGTAATTACAAAAAATATAGTAACAAAAATATATAATTACTAACAGTTGTTTAATCTCCAATAATTATTGATATTTTTTTATAAAATAACAAAAATAAAAATACATTTATAAATAATTATTGAAAGTATATTTTAAAAAATAAATAATAATGAAAATAAAATAAATATAAAATTAGTATATATAAATATATAATGAATATAAACTATTATTATAAAATTACTACTAATAAATATAATTTTATTGATAGTTATTTTCCATAATTATTAATTGATATAAGTGAAATTAGTTATTTACAATATTGTTTAGTTGTTGAAATAATTTTTTATTTAAATTCTTAAAATATTAATTATTTATTGAATTTAATAATCCATAAAATTAAAATTGAACTATTACCTAATTCGTTATTTATTTTGTAAAATATTAAATTATTATTAATATGAATATTATGAATTCTATTATAATTATTTTTCTACTTTTAAGATTTTTTTAAATTTTTTTACATAATTTTGTTATTTTAACTATTTAAAATTATATCATGTTAAATGTTTTTTATTTAAATATTTAAATAATATGTAAAATATTTAAAATTTTCATTATTTCAATTTTATTTATTTTAATTTTATTACGTAATATTAAATATTTTGTTATATTATTTAGCTATTTTTAATATTTTTTATTTAAGATTTTTAGTTATTGAAATATTTAAATAATGTTTTATTTTTTAATGTTAAACTTTTATTGTTTGAATAACATTTAAATTAAATAATTCATAAAATTATAATTTATTTTATTAGTACATAATTTCATGATGAGTTTTGTAAGAATATTGAATTATTAATAATATGAATATTATTAAATCTATTATTTTTTTGTGTTTTGAATAAATATTTTAAATTTAGTATATAATTTTTTTTAACATTTAAATAGTTCTATTTTTTTAATTGAAACTTTCTTTAGATAGATATAGATAAAAAGTGGGGGAGAGGATAAATAAATATTAGAGATAGTTTAGGGGAGAATCTCTCTACTAAATTATATATAATTTAAGAGATAAATAAAAGTTAGAGATAATTTAGGACATAAATAAGAATTAGAGACAATTTAGGAGGAAGTGGGAGAAAGTAGTTCCACTTGGCTAAACATTAGAAAAGCAAATCCCTCTTTCTTTTTGGTTGTGTTGGAAATAATTAAACATATGTGATTTCCTTATTGGTTTAATGGGTAATTATATGGTGTTAAAAACTAAAAAATTCAAAAAAACAAAAATTTAGGAAGGGGGTTTGAAGCAAGGAGAGGGCTGCTCACAAGGTAGGACCAATTTTAATACACACACACACACACACACACACACACACACACATATATATATATATATATATATATATATATATAGAGAGAGAGAGAGAGAGAGAGAGATTTTGAGAAATGAGCTTTTTTTATGGCATTTCCCATTAAACTGTTGATGTGTGGCTCATTGTGACACTAGCAAGTGCACTAGCCGTTCAAGTAATAAAGTAGTGAGTGAAGTATCGTTCCCACGAGGATTTAGGAAACAATTACCAATACTAAATTGAGCACTTCTTATCTGATCAACAAATAAATCAAAACTCTAATGAAAGCTAAGAAATCCTAAATTAAAATCTATCTAAATCATTGGCCCAATTGCCTTCAATTCAGGTTAGAAGAGTAAGCAGTAAATGTCAATCTCAGAATTCAGCAATCTATCAATTTGGATCATTCGAATAAATCATGATTGAGCCTTGGTTTGGTGAAACCCCAAGGTCATGAACAGCCTCTCTCAAGCGCATGTTCATCCTATGCATGAGTGACAGTTCTTCTATCTCTAGCAAGAATCTAATCCCCATGCATGCATTTCTTCAAACACTTCTAAGGCATCAATTCAAATCTGAATTGATCACCAACTGAATTGTGCAAGTTATCTCTAACCTTGCACTCAATTCAGTTCTTGAATAGTAGATCTGAATTCCTAGAGTCTCTCTCAAGCACTCTAGGAATTCCAAGCTGTAGATTAATTCGCCCAATCTGAAAATTGCAGATCTGAATTCTCTTTCAAGCAATTCAGATCTTGCAATCTCAGATCTGAGAATTCAGATATGAGTTTTGAAGGTTAGTTGGCCGAATTACTCTACAATCACACCCTTATTCAAGAAACTTCAAGTACAATACATGACCATTTGAATGAATCAAAAAGAATTAGATTGCTGAACTGAAATTTTACAAGCTGAAATACATCAAGGAAGAATGGAAACAAGGAGAAAGAAGAAAGAACATATAACTAAGAAACTGAATTCAAATCAAAAGAGAATGAAACTACAAATGATTTATTACAAAAGATCTTTGAATCACAAACCCTCAATTCGAACTCACCTTCTTCTTCTAGCTTGCTTGTCTTGAAATTCCTTCAGCCCTTCTTCTTCTTCTTCCTTGCGCCTAGCCTTCTTCTCTTCTCTTCTCTCAAGGTGGCCGAACCTCTAAGAGTGGGAGAGCCTTCCTCTCAAGCAATTGAACAACTTTCTCCCCTCCTAGAGGCCTCCTTATATAGTTTTTCAAAGGGGCTCTTGCCCCTTCTTGAAGCCTCTAGAATGGGGTGTATTACACCCCTCATGAACCTTCTAGAGTGTTCCCTCCTTCTCTTCAAGAAACTCCTAGAAGTTGCCGCCCCTAGCTCCCTTTGGGCTGCTATTTGGGCTACAACATAGCTTGCTTTTGAGCTCATGTGGGCTACACTCTAGGCTGTTATTTGGGCTAAAAATGGGCTGGGCCGAAATTTCCTTCTTGCTAGGCTTCTTCCCTTGGATTTTTCAAAGAGTTTCACTTGCTCTTCTTGGGCCGAATGAAATTCTCTTGCTCTCATGGCTGGGCCGGGCTGAACTTGATAAATTTTGGGTTTTCTTTTCTTGCTTTTGCCTTCTTTTTGTTGATTTGGCTCCCCCTGAAATCTTTCTTGCAATCAAGCTAAATTAAGGCATAAAATTAATAAAACCGGCATAAAAATCCATGCTAAAGTCCTAAAAAATTATAGATAAATTGTAAGTTCATCAACCGTGTTCATGTAAGTCCAATTCAATCATTTTTTTTTTGGATTATGTTTAGTTTATTCGATCATAATTCAAGTTGCAAGTAACTTAATGCTAAACTTTTTATTAATTTTTAAAATTTTATGATTTGTAATTATTTTTGTATTATTTTGAGGTAAAAATATTTTTTGGTTTGTAATTATTTATGATAAATTTTGTTGAAGCTAAATTTGGTATTTAAAGAAAATTAGTGTATTACATCAACATTTTCTATTTCGAATACTAGAGGAAGGAAAATATCTGCACTTTTTTTAGAAAATAATATGGGTGGTCTTTGTTAAGGTCAAAACATATTCATAGTGTAACTACATGGAGCTAATCATCATGATGAAGACATCCATTGCCAGAACATAAACACAATTGTATGTCCATGATCTAAAATCTTAAATACACAATGTGTAGTAACACCAAAATTTGTGATAACGCTTACGACATCACACTACCTTTGTAGTAGCAATAATATTACTCCAAACACACACTTACGGAAGATACCCTTGTGATGCTCTCACGATTCCCATAAGAGGGATCACATTACAACAAGCAAGTTCCTAGAAGAGGTTGTAGCTTCATACATGCAAACTTTAAGGATAGGAATTCCCAATCCTAAGGAATTCTCATGGACATGTGGCAAAACCTTGAGTCTCTTACTTATTTAGCACTTAATGAATTTTAAATACCTTTCCATGATGGGAAAATTTCATGGGTCTCTCCCTAGCGTTCCTATAAAAACACTAGCCTTTTATCTATGTAAGGGAAAAGAAGCCTCCTAGACCCCAATGTTAGACACCATTAAATAGCCCTAACCCTAGGGTTTCTCGAGGGGATCTCTCTCCCTCTTTTCCCCAATATTCTCTCTAGACCTTTGGAGACTTGACCAATCGATCGGAGTCCATGTCTTTTACATTAGAATCTCTGGTTCTCGTTTCCAATCTCAAGAGGAAAAAAGGAATCTTGGGGATTTTCCATGTTATGGAACTCTGATATTCTAGTTCTTTGCTTCAATATCCCGTTCTGATTATAACAAGTTAGTTTCAAGTCTTTATTTTTTTTTCTTTTTTATGAGTTTTCTTTTCTTGTGATACAATGGTGAATCATGGATTTTCAACAAGGTGTAAGGGAGGATTCATCATTTCTGAACTACCTGTCAAAGAAAACCTCGAGCCCTAGTCCCAAATATGCGCCTTCATATAGCCTCATGAATGGCCTTCCTTCACCTTTGTTGTCATGGTTCTAGATTTGGCTCTTCTATGTCCAGATTTCCCCTTGCTTCGCCGACAACACTCTAGATCATCTCACCCTCCAATGTCTCCTACGTGAGATTGAGGTTTCCTACGAGATTAATGGCCCCTACATCCCTGCTTCTGAAATGGCTTCTCTCACACTTCGTTGTGATTGTCTTGATAAGGAGTCGTCTAAGCCTGAGCATGGGCACAAGTTCAACCCGTGATTTTCAGGCCTGAGCCTAAGCACAAAAATGTTCTACCTGCCACCCAACAACTAACAAAGTGGCTCTACTAAGAGTTTTCTAGAAATGACCTAGCGACTGAGAGCATTCAACCATTGGCTACCAGGTGCTTCATCTAGTGTTGTGCTTCATTCCGCAACCATGGTTATTGTGATGGGATCGGAGTGGTCTGTGGGTAAACCACACACATCATACTTCCCACTAGTAAGGTTGATCCACTGATAGTCTTTTGTGGTCGTTGATCCCTTTGCTCAAGAGCGAAATCTTCGGGGCAAGTAGAAGGGTAGTTGAACAAGCCAATTGGTGTGAAGGGGGGTTCTCGTTTGCAAGCATTCGTTGCAAGAGCAGCTACAGGGTGTTTCCCATCTCAGCCTGCATATGCTCCATACAACCAAATTGATCTTCAAAACCATAAACTTTGTGTGACAAAAATTCGATGTTGGCCAGTCACTCGATTCTTTCTGGATTATTTCCTTAAGGTTCACATTCTAGGTTTGGTTTTCAATATTGGCGTGTTATTCTTTCAAAATTGGGGAAAGATTGATTCTTCTGGAAATAATCTTTGCGATTAAGGACACAACCAAAGATTCTAATGTAAGCAAGATGGGAAGGTGATTGAAGGTGGTCTCCCTGAAAGTGTAAAGATGATTGTGGTTTAGTGTGGATGAGTAAGAGAATTTTTGGAGAGTAGAGAAAATTATGGAAGCTTGTAGGTGTTAGATAGTGTATGCCCTTAGCTCCAATCAAACTGATATACACAAACATTTATCTATAAATGAATAAAATACATAGTTCACTATTTTCAAAACCAAACCGGACCAGATGGTCGTACCGGAAAAAACTAGGAACGGGTTAGGTGACCAGTTCCATTTTTCCCCAAAACTAGATTTTTGCCCAAAAAGCATGGATTTGATCCATAAACCGTTGATGTGCGGTTGAACCGTTTGAATGGTTTTGACCATTATTTATTTATTTTTTTGTCAAAATGATCCGATCGTTTGATTCAAACGGTCAGACCGTTCGACCCAAGAACCAGACCCTTGACTAGTTCGTTCTCTATGTCGGTGTTAAAAACCTTGACATAGTTGTTTCATGTTTATATTGGTATTTTTCAATTTATTACCCCTTAAACTAGACACTAGAGAGACTCGTGTTAGTTTAGAATGTTCTCAATGATTGGATAAACTTGGGGAGTTTATCCTAACAAGGTTGACATTGGTGTGCTGTCAAGTAGTTGGAGCAGCTCATCTTAGTTGCTAGAGTTAGACCCCAAGCACAGTCAATGGGTGTTTATAAGAAACTCCAAACACTAGACACTAAAGAGACTCATGTTAGCATGCATTATACTCACTAGATAGGTGGCGAAACCTCGATGGAGCCTATCTGATAACAAATAAAGAGCCAAGATCCCCTTTCTTAACAAGAAAAGTCCTCTTTTGGACATTTCTATTTATAGCCTTGGGATCTCCTATATCAAAAGAGGAGACACAAATCATATGACATGAATCTCATCCCAAGACTCCTAGACTATACTATTCAGGCCCTAGTCTCCATCATAATCCCTCTCTCCAACTCTTATATGGATTCTATCTGAGTCTTAAATCCCCTTTCATTAATCCTTCATTATCTTCATCCTTCAAAGGAACCACTCCTTGTTGTCTCACCACCTTGCTTACAATAGAATTTCTAGTTGCTTCCTTGATCACGGAGATGAGCTTAATATCCATTGCAAAAATTATAATGAGCTTAAAAGCTACTTGGGATCTGCAATAAGCACAAAAGGCCATCCAAGACTTGCGATAAGCATAAGACACCTCTTGGGACCCACATGAACAATGGGTGTCGCCTGAGACTTATGATAACATCGCCAATTAGATCTTGTCCTTTAACATGTGGCCACTTGGAAACCCGTAAGAGGATGTAACTTACACATGCCACATGAGAATCCTTAAGAGAAAGGAAACTTTATCTTTGATGGATCTCGTTAGGAACATGGCAAAATCCCAATGGTGCTTCCTCAATCGATGGCATAAAAATCTCATTTCCTAATATGAGTGATCTCCTTTTAGATCCTTCTCCTTATAGCCTTGGCGTCCTCTCTATAAAAGGGGAATAACTCTCCCCCTAGGAGAACACTAGGGCAACCCTGACCTAGGGCTTCTTAGAGGTCTCTCTCAATCTGTTTCTCTCTCCTACACTCTTTTCCCATCATCCTCCATAACCAATATTTGTTCTCATATTCTCTCTTCCATGTTGTCCTCTTCAGACCTTCAAAGACTTGGCCAACTGCCAGGAGTCCATGGCGATTACATTAGAATCTCTGGTTCTAACTTTGATCTTTGGGGGAATGGTAGTTGACAACCACTATAACAAAAATGGTGAATTCATGCATGAGGATGAAGACAATTGTAACGAGGGGCCAATGTTGAGCAAAGATTGGGGAGATTGCCATGATAGGTGACTAGACGGTGAAAGTCTATGAGATTGGATCAAGACCCATTGAAAGCTTGAGAAAAGATCTTCAGGACTATTGCGACCAACAATTAGAGATCATCAATTGAAAATCAAGCCGAGATTTGGAAGATAATACGCCAATTAAAGAAGATTTGGGAAAACCTTGAATGCGACCAAAGAAGACCTAGGAAACAAAACATTGATGTAGAGATCATTCTTGGAAACTGACGTGCAATACTAATCAAATATGCAATTTTTTTTATTCTTTCTTCTTTCCTTTCTCTTTTACCTTTTAGTTTATCGCACTATGCTATGATTAAGACTCTCACCATCGCATAACGGTTGAATTAGCAAAAAAGGGTGACTCTCTACTTTTAATTTAATATGTTTTTGCTTTAGTTGAATTAATGAGCTCCTTAGATTATAAGTATTGATATACTCAAAGTTCTGGCCTAATCTCTTCCCTAGATGTTTGATCTTTATGGTCTTATTTTTATTGTTTCTTGCTCTTTTGGTTTTCTATTTATTCAATTGCACTTGGGGTTCAAGTTCTGCTTAAATCGCATTGGGCTCATGAGACACATGGCGAACCCCTAGTAGTGTCCCACTAACAATCGACACTGAATCAAAGATCCCCTTTCCAAATAGGAGTCAAACCCTTTCTGGCTCCTTCCCTTCAGGGCCTCGGGAGCTCCCCTAATAAAAGGGGGTGTGGATCATAACAACGCAACTCTATCAAGAGAAGATTGTGGCCTACCTATATTACCCAAGACTCCTAGCCTTTCTTTTCCCTCAAGGAGACCACCACACTTAGCCTTATCATATAGTTAGCCTTTCTTCTCCGTCAAAGGGATAGTAAGTGATACAACAATGTTAAAAGGTCATAGGCATCTGATGGCCAACCCGTAGCTCTACGTGTGGATCACTCTAGAATTCACTTTCCTAGTGACTTTTGGAAGATGGAACCCCCTATGATTCCTTAGACTTTTGCATAGGGATTGTTCTACACAAACTCTCTAGAACATGTAATGAGTTTGTCATTTCATTGTTATCCCAATGGAGTTACAACTCTTCCATAGCATGGTAACTCGCATAAATCAGTGAATATGTAGTGGTCTCTTTTGCTTTGTGTAGGTGAGATGTGGTTAAGCTATGTGAGAGTGGTCTCCTTGAAAGACAAAGGAAGACCGAAAGTAGAGAATCAGCCGAAAGGCTAGGGCAAGAAGAGGGTGATATATTCGATACATTCATCTTCAAAAAAAATACATGTGACTGTCATATCTTATATAATTTTATTCAAAGTAGGGCTTCAACCAATTGCCATTCACCATTTCGTCTTCCTACTTAGTGCTTGTGGTTTTTTAGCACATAATAGCCATATGGGTGAGCTTCTTTGATCACGTATGGTCCATCCCAAGTAAGAGAATTTTCTATCAGATTTGCCTTGTTTGACATGGAGCGCTATTTTAAGGACTTTGTCTCCCTCTTTAAATTTTCTGGGTTGTACTAGCTTGTTAAAGTTTGTGGCTAAGGCTTGTTTGTACTTGATTTGCCGCTGTAACACTCTTTCCCTTTCTTCATCAGTACATTCTAGCTTTTCGCTTAGCAATTGGTCCATGTCCTCTATTTTGAATTTCTTCCCCATCACGTAGGCTACATAGGTGCAGACCATTTATATTTCTGCTAGTAGCACCGCTTCTTGACTATATACTAGGGAATAAGGTGTTTCTTGCATGCCCTTTCTAATTATTGTTCGGTAGGCCTAGAAGGTTTCTGATAATTTTTCCGACTAGTCCTTTTGATTGTCAGCCACCATCTTGCTCAACATTTTCAGTAACAACGTCTTGTTGGTGGCCTCTGCTTGCCCATTCCCTTGTGGGCAATAGGTCATAGATGTGCTTAATCTTGCTTTGTACTTCTCCAAAAGGTCTCAGACTTCTTGATTCTTAATTGACAAGCCATTCGTTAGCACCCAATTTTTGCTCAATCCCTTCACCCCTACCTCTTTGTACCCCCTCTTAGACCCCAAAAACTTATAAACAGAACCAGGTTGACTTGACACTCCCCAAAACCCAGAATACCCCCATTTTGATGCAATTCACATGGCAAATAACAACCTTGAGGTCAACATTAACGTCTGATCAGACGCCATCCCCAAACTTGGAAAACTATAACTTAGTTGCACATAAATTTTCATAATGAAACTACAAAGATCCACCATTCATCACACCAATTTCCTTTCTAAACGGCCCTGATCTATGCGATATTGAAATTTCAACTCCTCTAAAATCAAATCCAACATATCCATCACCCCATAATCACTAGGGAACAATCAACTAGCGAATCCCACCACGAATCTACGATAACCAACCACAAAAACATCAAGATCCCATTTCAGATGGCCCAGAATGACTACCAAGATCGACTATATCCTTCTCAGATCAGAACCATCCACTGGACTCCTTACCCTAATCCATGCCTATTTACCAAATTGTAGCTTAAAATTCCCCTATTTAATTCATCATCAAGCCAAGATCCTATTTCATCAAATCTCATTAATTAAAGCTTACCATCCATCATCCTAATTTCACATGACAAATCAGACCTTACCACTATGTTCGGAGACCAAAAAATCCCCTGCTCGTCAAATTTCATGACCAAACACCTCCGTTTAACCGTTAAAAAGGTAAGATTCCATTTCAGGCCGTTTCGTTGGTTGAAAAACCATACGCTAAGATTACGATCTGAACTAAAACAGCCAATCTATACATTTGATCAAAGATCCATCACTTCCATTAGATTCAGGATACTCAAATATGCCAACCCACCAAATTTCGTCCCAAAATTCCTTTATTTGACCATTCATCAAACAAAGATTCTATTTCAACAAATCTCATTGTTCCAAACTTGTTAGCCATAGATCTCAATCATCTCAACCCCATTTTTCTGGTCAGACCTCACCACTGTGTTCAAGGACCCAAAAGACCCTAAAACGCCAAATTTCACAGCCTAATTCATTTGTTTGACTATTAAACTAGAAAGATACTATTTCGACGCACAAGATTAAATTGCCATGTCATATGTCCCAACTTGAAGCCTCAAAAGGGTGATGGATGATGTCAGACCCATTCTTGACTCATTAAAATACTTGGACCAATGAAACAATGCCTAATAATCTTAAAAAGCTTAAAATACCAAATGGACCGCCACTTAAAGCTAGAAAAAGACAAAGCCACATTTAAAGGTTCATCAAATTTATGTTTTTACCACTGTTAGCCCCAAACATGGGGCTACAACGTCTGGCATGCCCCAAGATCCCATTGGATGCACTAAACAAGAAATCTTAACTGTGCACCTATTTCTTTGAAGAATCTTTGTCAATTTTTGTGAAAACCTTTGTTGAATCCTAGGCACAGTAGCTGGGCAAATTTCAGACCTGGCCCCCTCCCTTTCTCTATAATTACTGATCTGATTCAAGCTTAAAGGAGGCAATCTAAGGAAGGGGGAGAGACCTAGGGGACTAAAAGGAGGAAACCTGAGAGAGGTCCCTAGAAAAGGAAGGAGAGAGAAGAAAGAGGAGAGTTTCCTAACTTCTGTAACCCACATGTTCTGCTTGAAATCTCAAAATCCTTAAAGCCAAGCTCAAGCATCATCCCCTGTCTTTGAAACTTAGCAGCAGAAACACTTAGCCCAACTCTTGCCTTACTCAAGTTTCGTTTGAAGTCCTTTTAGTTGCTAAAATTCTTTTGGCAAGGTACAAAATGCGGCACGATCTAGGCACTCCTAGCTGGCTGCTGACTGGCTCCTTGTTTGCAATGAATGACACCCAAGAAGATGAAGAAGAAGGATTCCCGGGGATTTTTCTGACGGGAATACTCCGAAGTTTTTGTTAGAATGTTGGGGAGGAAGAAGAGAGAGTATAAGAGGCTAAGAGTGTAGATCGTGCTAGATCACTGTTTCTCAAGATTAGCTCGTGAGCAAATAAGAGTGCAAATTCAGATCTAATTCGAAAGAGAGAGTCTATCTCTCCGCTTAAGGGGCTTTTATAGGGGCATTCTTGTCAAATCAGGCATAACCGCCACTGGGCTCCTGTCGCAGCCGTTACCTGCCAGGGCTGCGCAGGTGATCGTTATAATGTACTACCCGCTTGGCTGAGTGACACGTCTTTGAAGGGACAGGCACGCCACCGTCTATCGAGGGGCAAACTGTCAATCGGGCGTAGTCTGACGAGTACGGTCTTGTCAGATGGAAGCTTCTTGAGAGCGTCGCATCACAGTCGCAAGCTACTTCGTAGCGAGCTATCCTTGTCACGAGCTACTTTGTAGCAAGCTCTTAGGGGTACTTCGAGGTGACCCTTATCAAGGTTGGTCTTTGGGGCAGTTCTTCTGCCCAGGTGCTAGAACGAGCTGGTTTCCCTAGCTCGTGAGCTGAAATAATCTTGGAGTATTCCCTTCTCAATAGCTCGGGGGATCTGGAGCTCGCGTTATAGCGAGCTCCCCTTATAGAGAACTTTGACATAGCGAGCTGTTCTATAGACTCGTTACTTGGTCACGGTTAAGCCAGGCTGCTGAGCTGTTGCTTGTGCTGAGTCAGGTCCACATTTCATCATTTTAGTAGGTTAGGTCAAATAGTCCTCCATCAATTGCCCTCCACTCCTCGAGCTAAGAGTGTTTTCTTAGCATGAGGAGTTCATGGAGTGTGATGGATTGATTTGACCAAAACTCAAACATGATTGATTGCTCATATTAAATGCTTGCATAGAAATCAGGGGATTTTCTGACTTTTTGAATACTGAAAACGTGCTAAAGCGGCTCTTAACTCCGGATGTTGTGTAGCCATTATTACCCCAATCATGGGATACGTGCAGCTAGTCACATTTCGATTTCAGAAGGCGTGTAGTCAGTTTGACTACGAACCGTCAGATTTGCTTCGATCTGGGCCGTTGATTTGGGGGTACAGTGACTATAAATAGGAGGACCCCCCGGGCCTTATTTCCTTTCATGCCATCTTGTTATCTTCGGATTCTGAGGTCGTGCATTCATCTAGTCTGCCCGAGTTCCTCAGTTTACTTTGTTTCGTCTTTTTTTGTGTCCCAATCACTATCAACCATGTCTGTGTACCCATACCATACCTACTACCGGGTGGTAACCAGGATGACGATGCTCCCTCGAGCTCGTGGGAGCTTGGGAGCAGGTCCTAGAGGCTCGAGAGACCTTCAGCGATGTAGCATCTACTTCCTGGGGGAGGGAGCCTAACACTTTTGGCCCTTCCTCCATGACGGCGGAGAGACTCAGGTCTCTAATCCGTTATTTTCACCTCCCTTGGGACCTGGTCTACAGCCTCCCCACTGGCAACTTCCCTTGGGAGCATGGTCCCAATGATATATTTATCTTCAAGGAACAGTTCGAGGCTGGCCTGCGTCTCCCCCTACACCCTTTAATAGTGGAGGTGCTAAACCATTTTAACGTCACCATCGATCAGCTCCATACCAACGCTATTCAAAACATGGTTGGGACTATATCTTTGTGTTATGAGTATTGTTTTCCTTTGAACTTTGACATTTTTGCCTCTATTCTTTGTATAAAAAATGCCACTCTCGGGGTTCCACCGGAGAGGCGCTTTTACTACCTCTCTCCCCACCATGGATATAAGCTCTTGTACGAGCTACCAAATAACATTCCTGCCTGGAAGCGGGATTATTTTGTGGTCTGTAACACCGAGGGGTGGCCCTTCCCCACTTCTTGGAGGGGCGCTATCCAGGACCCCGGGGTCGAGCTAGACCTCGAAACTCAGAAAAAGATGCTGTCCTGGGCATTGGTGGGCTTTCCCTCTTTGGACTACTTGACCGAGGAGAAGCTCATGCAGGCCAGCCTGAGTCCGGGTAGGTTGTCTTTTTAGGTCGCATAGTGTATTGTAGTAATATTGCGTGTATACATGTACTCTGTTCTTTACCAAACTGACGTCTTGTGGTTTCATTTTTGGCAGCCATCATGTCTGGTGTTGATTCGCGCCACCTCCTTTCAAGCAAATAGAGGCGCAAAACGAAGAGGTCGCACCCCGACTGGACTCCCACCTCTGGGGGTATCGAGTTTGGGTCTACTGAGCCAGACTTCTCTTCTCCACAGCCCGAAGTTCCGCCGCCTCCATCCGAAGGAGGTGCTAGCGGGGCCAACCTCGATGAGGGTGAGCTCCCGCAGCAAGGGGTGGTCCCTCTAGGTCCTTCTCAGCCATTTCCCTACCCACGATTCCCAGTGGGGAACTGGAAGGGTGTGAATGACTTCATTGTGGCTCGTCGGTGGAGCCAAAGAGCAATCTACAACAAAGAGGTCGCTAAGTGGGGGACGATGGAGCCTGGGGATCTTGCCGCGCTCGCTGTAAGTGGTCATTCTCTTCTTCTTGTCTTTTGCTTCCTTTTGCTGTCCTTTGACTCTAGTCTCTTGTTGGCAGGTGAACACCGCCATACACGCCATGGCCCTCCAGACGCACGTCCACTCCTGCGACGCTCTTAACCAGAAGGTCAATGTTTAGAAGCTCCAGGGCGAGCTCGACCAGACTTGGGGTGAGCTCCTTCACACTCGCAAGGGGAGCGAGTCCCAGGAGCTGCTCGTCTGAGACCAGGAGGCGTAGATTGCCAGGCTTTCTGAAGAGAGCACACTACAGGGAGGAGTCGTCGAGGGTGGCAATGGAGAGGGAGCTCCTTCGCCAACAGGTTCGGGACTTGGAGTCCACTCTTCTGGACCGAACTTGGAACTTCGACAACATGGTGGAGGCCGAGCAAGACAAAGCGGTCTGGGACTTCAAGGACTCCCAAGAGTATCATGACCTCCAGGTGGAGTATGACTCGAGCTCGTACCGCTCCGGATTCAAGCTCTGCCGCTGGATGGTCCAAAAGAAATTTTTCGGGATCAATCTTGACGGCATCACTATGAAGGGACAGTCTCCCGAGACGGCGGACCAGGCGGAGGAGGAAGAGCTTGACTCCCTGGAGGATGAGGACGAGGTGGAGGAGGTGGACCCCTAAGGCTGGCGGCATCGATTTTCTGCTTTGATTTCTGGTGGATCCTGAGTGCCATAAACCCAGTTTGGAAAAGATCATTGTTGGGCGGTTGTGCCCCTTTTACCTTCTACTGAACTTTCTTTAGCTGTTTTGCTCGTTTTTTTTGAAATAGTAATGAAATTTCTTTTCTTCTTCTAAGTATGTTGTGCTCTTTTTATTTTTGCTAAAGCGATCTCATCACTTCAAGCTATTAGGGCTACATACCCAAAATAGGACTTTTCGGCAGTTACGTTTAAGGCATCTCTATAGTATAGCGCGGAGTGGTTACCATTTATGCCCGAAATATAAGTTTGTTGCTTATACCTTAGTTCAACTAATGTGCCAAGACGATCCATGCTTTGTGGGTTTTAAACCCAAGCTGCCTATGCCTCTAATATTTCATACTTTGCCTTCGCCACTGAAGCAGCTAAGTCTTTCCTGATGCTGAGGTCTTTGCTAGCTCGGTGTTTTAGCCCTTAGGCTGAGTGGGTGACATAGTCTGCCCTTGAAGTTTGCCCATGCCATGGTGACGACTGGGTCTTGTTGCCCCGAGGTTGTGTTAGCTCGGCATTTTGGCCCTTAGGCTCCAGGAGTGACTCATGGTCTACTCGGTAATTTGCCCAAGCCATAGAGGCGACTGGGTCTTATTGCGTCGATGTCGTGTTAGCTCGGCACTTTGACCCTTAGGCTTTGGGAGTGATTCGTTGCCTACTCAGTAGTTATAGGTAATATTGCCTTAAGTTGACAATATTCCATGTCCGAGGTACTTGTTTCCTTCAAGGGTTTCGAGCTCGTACGTTCCTTCCTCGAGAACTCGTTTCACTCGGTAAGGTCCTTCCCAATTTGGTCTGAGCTTACCAACGCCAGGTTCAGGTACCATAATTTTTTGAAGGACCAAGTCGCCAACGCGGAGGTTCCGCTTCTTGACCTGGCATTATAGTACCGAGCTACTCTTTGTTGATAAGCTGCAGTCCTGATATATGCAAGGTCCCTTACTTCGTCGAGTAGGTCAAGGTTGGTACGTAGCTCGTCTTCATTGCTTCGGTGCCGTAGGTGAGGTTGAAGGGAGTTTCTCCTGTGGCTGTCTTCTTTGTGGTTCGGTAAGCCCATAGAACATTGGGTAGCTCATCTGCCCACAGTCCTTTAGCTCGGTCTAGGCATGCTTTGAGTCCGTGGAGAATAGCTCGGTTTGTGACCTCTGCTTGACCGTTTGCTTGAGGATGTGCGACCAAAGTGAAGTTTTGTCGGATCCCCATGTCTTGGCACTAGTTCTGGAATTTGATGTCCCCAAACTGCTTGTAGTTGTTAGAAATTAACACCTGAGATAGCCCAAAGCGGCACACGATATTCTTCCAAAAGAAGTTCTGAACATTTTGGGCTGTGATTGTTACGAGAGGTTCAGCTTCTACCCACTTGGTAAAATAATCCACTGCTACCACTAAGAACTTCCTTTGGCCTGTTGCTAGTGAAAATGGTCCAAGTATATCGATGCCCCATTGGGCAAAAGGCCATGGGCTAGTGAGATACTTGAGATCGGCAGCGGGCTGATGGTGGATGTTGGCATGCCTCTGGCACTTGTCACACTTCCTGACGAGCTCAATGGCATCTGCTTTCATTGTTGGCCTGTAGTATCCCTGTCACAGTGCTTTTTGGGTGAGGGCCCTACCCCCAAGTGTCTGCTGCACAAAACCTCATGAGTGTCGTAGAGTTTGAGCTCGACTTTGGTAGGTCGCAAGCAACGCAGGTAGGGGAGCATGTAGGATCTTCGACACAACTGTTTGTCTATCATGACATATTTGGCCGCCTGACACTCTACCCTTCTGGCGGCGTTGTGGTCTGCAGGGAGGGTCCCATGTAGCAGGGAGCTCGCGAGGCAAGTTCTCTATGTACATGGTTCTCATGGTATTATTGCTGGTGCTGGCTAACCAGGACAAGGCGTTGGCTTCTGCGTTCTCTGACCTTGGGATTTGCCTAATGGAGTATGACTAGAAGTTGAGCAGGGCCTCCTACACTTTGGCTAAGTAAGCAATCATAGTCGGTTCGTGAGCTTCGTACTCTCCTATGACCTAATTGACCACGAGTTGGGAGTCGCTACAGATGATGATGTGCTTGGCTTTCATTTCTTTGGCTAGAGCTAGCCCGGCTATCAATGCTTCATACTCCACTTCATTGTTGGATGCCGCGAACTCGAAGCATAGTGCATACTCCAACTTTGTGCCACTTGGGCCGTGCAAGGCTATTCCGGCTCCGCTACCCTACTGGTTCGATGAGCCATCTACGTGAACGATTCAGGGCTCCTCATCCCAGTTCGCACTTGGCCTAACTAGGAGAGATGCCGCACTGGCTGCAACCTCACGGTGCTCAGACTCATCCGGCCTGGGAGTTTCAGGCTCACCTGAACTGGGGGCCTCGTGCTCAACCGGCCTGGGGACTTCGGAGCTAAAAGTGCAATCTGCAATGAAATCTGCTAAGGCTTGGGCTTTAATAGCAGTCTGCGGCTTATATTGGAGATTGTACTCGCTGAGCTCAATGGACCACTTCGTCAGTCGACCAGAGACCTCGGGCTTGATTAAGACTTGCCTCAGAGGTTTGTTGGTGAGGACGTTAATAGTGTAAGCTTGGAAGTTTGGGCGGAGCTTTCGGGTTGTGATAACCAGTGCGTAGGCCAGTTTTTCCATCTTCGGGTATCTTGTCTCTGCTCCCTACAACACTTTACTAACATAGTAGATAGGTCGCTGGACCCGATCTTCTTCTTTTTTTAGTACCGAGCTGACCACTTCATCATTGGCCGAGAGGTATAGCTTTAAAACATCGCCCTCTTCAGGCCGGGTTAAGACTGGTATACTAGCGAGGTTTTTTTAAGCCCATCGAACGCGACCTGACAGTCTTGGGTCCATTCGAACCCTTTACTTTTAATTTCTTTAAAGAAAGGTAGGTAGCAATCTGCCCACTTGGACATGAAGCGACTCAGGGCGGCTATTCGGCCATTCAGTCTCTGAACCTCCTTCATTTTTCAGGATGGTTGCATGTCTAAGATGGCCTTTATTTTATCCGGGTTGGCCTCAATGCCGCATCGATTCATGATGTACCCTAGGAATTTACCCAAGGTGACTCCAAAGGCACACTTATTTGGGTTCAACGTCATATTGAACTTATGCAAAATTTCAAAAACTAAGTTCAAGTCTTGTATTAAGTCGCAAGAGAGCTGGGTTTTGATGACCATGTCGTTTATATAACATTCCACCTTTTGGCCAATCAATGGCACAAACGGTTTATGTACAAGTCTTTGGAAGGTCGCCTTAACATTTTTTAATCTGAAGGGCATGACCTTGTAAAAGTATAGGCCGAGCTCGGTTATGAAGGTAGTTTTCTCTTCATCGGCTGGGTCCATTCGGATCTTATTATAACCCGAGTAGGCATCTAGAAAGCTCAGTTCAAGTCGGTGTAGTCAACGCACATGCACCATTTACCGTTAGCCTTTTTCACCAGAATGGAGTTGGCCACCCAGCTCGGGTAATGGACTTCACTGATAAAATTGGCTGCAAGGAGGACCTCATCGTCGACTGCCCTCCACCGCTCTAGGGCTAGGTTGTGTTTCTTCTATCTAATGGACCTAACTACAGGATTGGTATTAAGCTTATGAGTTATGATGCTGGGGTCTATGCCGGGCATTTCCGCTGTGGATCAAACAAAAACATCTAAATTCTTAAGTAGAAAGCATACCAATTCGGATCACTGGGGCTCCTCGATGGAAGCACCGATCTGAAGTGTTCGGGCAGGGTCCTCTGCCGAGGTTGGGATAGAGATGTTCTCCTTTGTAGGTGCAGCTCGCTCCTCACTCTGCTCTGTGGGTCGCTCCAGCTCAAGGTTGTAGGCCACCTTGGCTTTTCCCTTGAGGGCGGCGATGTAGCATTTGCGAGACTCAAACTAGTCACCTCGCGCTACTTTGATGACAAAGTCCGTGGGGAACGTCATGGCCAAGTAGTAGGTGGACACCAGAACCCGTAAAGCATGGGTAATCGACTAACCTACTATGGCGTTGTACGGGGAGGGGGTTGCAACCACCAAGAAGTCGTGGTTGATCCTCACAATGCTAGGCTAGGTGCCGACTTCCACAAGTACCGTCACCCTTTCTAGGGGCCGAACTTCCTCTCTGCTGAAGCCCACCAGGGGAGTGTCCGCGGGCTTTAAGTCACTCTCCTGAAGCTGAAGTTTGTCGAAGGCCACTTTGAAGAGGATGCCTGCCGAGCTGCCTGAATTGACGAGGAGTCGCTTGACTTCGAAGTCACTGATCTTCACCTTTATGACAAGTGCGTCATGATGGGGGTAGTGGACCCCACGTGCATCATCCTCTGTGAAGAAGATGGGGTCTTCTGTCCTTGGTCGCTTCAGAGGGTTCTTCCCTTCGCTGCCGGTCTTGCGAGCTGATGCGCAAGCTGCTGCTGAGGTGCAGCCCGCCACGATCGAGCCTCTGACTATAACATGGGTGATCCCCCATTCTGGTCTCTCCTCGGGGGGCTGCTTCTGCGGTTGTTCCACTTGCCTGCTGGACTCAGGAGCGTCTCTACTTTGCTCCCCTTGTCGACCTTACTTTATTATTATTATTACTATTATTTTGTACAAAATTTTGTAAATATCTGCGACGTATGAGCTCTTCTATCTCATCGTAGAGGTTTTTACAACTCTCGGTACTATAACCGTTATCTTTATGAAAACTACAATACAAATTTTTATTCCGGGTGCTAGGGTTGGCCTTCAGCCGAAGTGGCCACTTCACATATGGAGCGTCCTTGATCACCATGAGGATCTCAGCCCGTTTTGTGTTGAGGGGCGTGTAGTCCCTTTCTACTGCTGGAGCTCGGGAGGGCTGAACTAGCCTCGCCCCCCGAGCTATGTCCTTCTTCTTCTTGCTGTCGCCCTGAGATGGGTGTTCTGGTTCCCTCTTTCTTTTTTCTGGGGCCTGCTCACCCTTCTAGTTGATCTCCTCCTCAGTCCCAATAAACCGATCTGCGAGCTTAAGGAACTCGGTTACGGTCTTTGGCTGGTTGACAACTATGTGCCACTTGAACTCCTTATGGGTGATACCTCGCTTGGTGACGCACATGCAGGACTCACTGGCTCATGCCAGATGCATCTGGGACTGGAAGACGTCCACGTGGTCATTTGGATCAAAAGACCCATCATACTTGTCTAGAGGGGGGAGCTTGAAATCCTTTGGCATGGGGACAACATGGAGTTCTGGAGATAGCGCGGAAGAAACCGAGAGGAGGGGGATTGCTTTCACTTCAGCTGAGCATACCTCCTCTTTTCCTTTGAGCTTGGGAGAGGCTCTGGAAGCAGTTCGGCGAGCTCGCTGGTGTCTTCACTACTACTTTGCTGGTTCGGCGTTGGTGCTTGACGCTTCGGTGTTGCCGTGCTCGATAGGCTCGGACTGCTGGTGATGACTCTGGACCAAAGGACCCTATTTGTAGCCTATTGCCAAGACCTCAAGCAGGTTGTCCGCTAATGGGAGCTCGAACTGCGAATGTTGTGGTGACATGGGCTTTGTTGGGTGAGAGGCCCCTGACCCGCCCACAGGCTGTGAGGCAGGTGCCGAGGGGGTAGCCGGCCTCTCCTTACTACGGGAAGAGGCAAGGCTCTTGGCTGGATTCTGGACCTGGGACGCTGCTCCCCGATGAGGCCACTCACTTCGGTGGGTTGGCTTGGCCTACTTCGTGGCCCGGTGCTGAGGCAGAGAGGGAAATTGCTGCTGGTACTGGAACTGGGAAACCTAGTGCAGCACTTGTTGTTGGTAGAGTTGGAATTGTTGGAACTGTTGCATTTGAGCCTACATGGCTCGCATGCATTGCACTAAGTCCTCCAATTGGTTCGAGTTGGCCGTTGGGGGCACAACCGAGGGTTGAACAAAGGTTGCTCCTATTGTAGAAGGGAGCGGGGCAATGACGGGTGCCATTGTAAGAGGCACATTCAAACTGGGGACTCCGTCCATGGCAAGGGGAACGATAAACTATCCAATGCAGACAGTAGGAAGCTGGGGCTGCTCCCCTGAAGATTTCTGGCTGTTGCCATGTTCGACATTGCTGGAAGAAGCCATGAAGAATGCTTTGTTTTTGGAAGAAGGTGCTATAAAATCTTGGAGGAAGGCTTTTAGAAGCGTTTCCCATAGACGACGCCAAATGATCGGCATGATCCGGGCACTCCTAGCTGGCTGCTGACTGGCTCCTTGTTGGCAACGAACGATACCTGAGAAGATGTAGAAGAAGGATTCCCGGGGATTTGCCCGACGGGAATACTCTGAAGCTTAAGTTAGAACACTGGGGAGGAAGAAGAGAGAGAGTATAAGAGGCTAAGAGTGTAGATCGCGCTAGATCACTGTGTCTCAAGATTAGCTCGTGAGAAAATAAGAGTGCAAGTTCACATCTAATTCGAGAGAGAGTGTCTATCTCTCTGCTTAAAGGGATTTTATAGGGGCATTCTTGTCAAACCAGGGGTAACCGCCATTGGGCTCCTATCGCAACCGTTACCTGCCAGGGCTGCGCAGGTGATCGTTACAATGTACTACCCGCTTGGCTGAGTGGCTCGTCTTCGAAGGGACAGGCATGCCACCGTCTATCGAGAGACGTGGGGCAGCCTGTTAATTGGGCAGGGACTATGCCACCAATCGAGAGACGTGGCACAGTCTGACAAGTACGGTCTTGTCAAATGGAAGCTTCCTGAGAGCGTCGCATCACAGTCGCAAGCTACTTTGTAGCGGGCTATCCTTGTCGTGAGCTACTTTGTAGCGAGCTCTTAGGGGTACTTTGAGATGACCCTTATCAAGGTTGGTCTTTGGGGCAGTTCTTCTCCCCAGGTGCTGGAGCGAGCTGGTTTTCCTAGCTCGTGAGCTGAAATAATCTTGGAGTATTCCTTTCTCAGTAGCTCAGGGGATCTGGAGCTCGCCTTATCGTGAGCTCCCCTTATAGAGAACTATGACGTAGCGAGCTGTTCTACAGACTCATTACTTGGTCGCAGTCAAGCCAGGCTGCTGAGCTGTTGCTTGTGTTGAGTCAGGTGCACGTGTCATCATTTCAATAGGTCGGGTCAAATAATTCTCCATCAGTACATATGAAAGGTAAGTAATCTTTTTAGTTTTTTTTTGTATTTCTTGAGGTTCTGAAATGTTGGAGAACCATTGCTTAAAGTTTCTTCTTGATTGAGAATAGGGGCAGAGAGGCAAGGGTCTTAGGAAAATTAGTGCTTAAGACTCGATAACATCACCTCAAAATCAGTATTAGGAGAAAACAAAAGCATGTTTCTCCAGATTTGGGAAATTCTTGCAACCATTTCTGTTTTTCTCCAAAAGAAACTAAGCTTGAATAACTCCCGTATTGGGCTGCTAAAGTAGTTTGGAGAGAGAGGTGCCTAATACCTTCCTTCTCCCGGTCCTTAGAACCTAAAATCTCTTGGTTGTATGCCTTTCCCCCATGGAAAGCGGAGTCACTATCAAAGACCTAAATCGAGTTTTCATACCTAAAAATGAGGGTTCATTTGCTCTAAAAAATGGGTGGGGACTCCAACTCTTGGAGCCGGCCATGAGATTCTTGGAGCTCATACCTGGCGATTCCACTAGGGAAAACTAGAACCTTTACTGGGTGTTGTTCAGACTCAGTTTCATTTTTTTTTGTTTTGTGTTGGTAAGTTTACAGTTTGCTGGTTTGCAATTCAAAATTGCATGTCAAGAAGGCTAGGCGTGATAGACCTTCCTAGCGTAAGCACCCCAAAGCCATTCCTTTGCCAAAATTGAACCAAAAGCTTTCCCCAAAACTATATCTTTGTTGAAATCGCAATTTGGATTAGTATCATTGTAGCCCAAAAATCCAAATTGCACCTTCTTAGATCCTCATCGCAACCCAGAAGCCCAAAATCATAACTCAGTCCAACCTCGTCGCAACTCAGATCACCCTCATCACAACCCAAAAGCCAAAAATCGAAACTCAGTCCAACCTCATTGCAACTCAGATCACCCTCATCGCAACCCAGAAACCCAAAATTGCAACTCATATCAACCTCATCGCAATTCAGATCAACTTCATCACAACTCAAATCAACCTCATCGCAACTCAGTTCTACCTCATTATAACTCAGATCACCCTCATCACAACCCAAAAGCCCAAAAATACAACTTAGTCCAACTGCATCATGATGAACATACAATTTATCTATAACTTATGTGATCTTTGTATAGAGTATTATGCAGGTTTTATTTAATTTTGCCCTAATTTAGCTTAATGTTAAGAAAAGATTTCAGGGGTAATTAACCAAGAAAATAAAAGACAAAAGGTAAGAAAAGAAGGTCCAAAAATACCAAATTCAGTCCATCCCGGTTATGGAAGCAAGAGAGCACACTTCGGCCCAAGAAATACAAGTTGATTTGTTGAAAAAACCCAAGAAAAGAAACCTTAGCAAAGAGTAAAATTCGGCCCAGCAGAGAAGGCCCATTCTCAACCCAAAAGAATAGCCTAGAGTGTAGCTATCATGTGATAAGAGTGAGCCTAAGTGCAGCCCAAATACAACTCAAAGAGCTAGGGGCGACAACACTTAGAAGGCTTTCAAGAGAACTCTAGAAAGTTCAAGAAGGGGGTGCAATACACCCCATTCTAGAGGCTTCAAGAAGGGGCAAGAGCCCCCTTGAAAATCTATATAAGGAAGCCTCTAGAAGGGGGGAAAGTGTTCAATTGCTTGAGATGAAGGCTCTCCCACTCCTAGTGGTTCGAACACCTTGAAGAGAAGAGAAATAAGGCTAGGTGCAACGAGGAGAAAAAGAAAGGCTGAAGGAGTTCAAGTTAAGCTAGCAAAAAGAGAAGGTGGGTTCGAAATTGGGGGTTTTTTGATTCAGAGATCTTACCATCCATTATCCCAACTTCACATGACAAATCAGACCTTACCACTGTGTTTGGAGACCCAGAAAACTCTAGCACATCAAATTTCATGAGCAAACACCTCTATTTAACTGTAAAAAAAAGACTCCATTTCAAGCCATTTCATTGGTTGAAAAACCATAAGCTAAGACCATGATCTGAACTAGAACAGAGAATCTAAACCTCAGATCGAAGATCCATCACTTCTATTAGATTTGGGATACTCAAAAATGCCAACCCACCAAATTTCGCCCCAAAATTCTGTTAGATAGTTTTGTATGCCCTTAACTTCAATCAAAATGATGTACTTTATGAGTTTATTGTAAATGAATAAAAGTGCATATTTGATTCATATTCCCTTGGTATGTTTCTGTGTAATACCCTTAAACTGGACACTTAATGAGATTCGTGTTAGTTTAGAATGTCCACAGCCAGTGAGTCGGTTTGGGGAGACCTATCCTGACAAGGCTGACATAGTGGTGCCACCAAGTCGGTTGGGGTGGCTTATCTCAGCTACCGGGGTGAGACCCTAGGCACATACAGTGTGGGATTAATTGAATCTTTGAATTGGACCAGATTTCCAATATTGCCCTGAACCTTAGAGATTGATGGGCAAAACTGGAAAGTTACACCTGACCCCTAGACTCGATTATGATACTGCACTAGGTGTCGGATTAGGCTGTCTTTGATGTACCAATCAGTGAGATCCTTAGTGGGGGTCAAAACCTGGGTATATTGGGACAGTATGAGAATTCATCTGAGTGGGTGATCATAGTGACAGGATCAGCCCCTTTGTCGGACAAAGGTAATGATCGAGGATGCACTCTCACTGATGGAAACCAAGACTGCCGGCAGCTGATTTCAATCGTTGAGATTTGTTTTGCAAAATATATTTTATATGAGATATAAAAGTATATATATATATATATATATATATATATATATATATTATGGTTTTGAAATGTTTGCAAAAGTTTTTAATTCCCGGGATCCATACTTGAGAGAGTGCAACACTGTTCCTTGCAGCTGAGGGAGAGGTCCTCTCTTGTCGGGCAGTGTATGATCATTATGGGATGAGAGGTTAAGTGTAAGACCATTGAGGATAATACCTGATGGGCTAATCTTGCATCTGCCCACAGTCCCTGGGTGTTACAAGGTGGCTTGGCCCAGGGACCACTTAGGGTATGTGTTGGGCCCATAGAGCCCATCTATTGGGTTTCAGGGGGTGCATTGTCTAGAACAGTGTATTCGGCCAGGCCTTGTAACAAAGGCTGGGCTGAACTCATGTGGCTGATGTGTAGATCAATGTTTGGGTCCCACACCATACAAAGAAGCCCAACTGGGCAGTAGTTTGGAAGGCTAAATGAATATATAACCCTAAATGGGCCTTAAGCCCATTTTGAATTGGGTTAATTTGATTAGTCACTTAAGGGGCAAATTCTAAGATAAGATCAGTTGATAGGATTGGGCCCACACCTTATCCACTCAGAGAGTCCATGATCTAAATGAGATTTAGATCTGGAAACTTCCTAATTTGATTAGGAGATGGCTGATCTAATCTGCATATAAGATAAGGATTATCCCTTATCTTAAAGGGACTTCTAATCCAGATATGATTTGTGTTAGCAACTCCTAATGGGATTAGGAGCTGATCCCTTTAAGTCTATAAAAGGAAGAATGGGCGGCAGCCTTTAGACACACAATCATCAGCAACAGATAGTCTTGTCTTCAGAGCTGAAATCACAGAAGAGAGAATTCTGCTCCCTGCAAATACTCTCTAGCCGCTTCCTTCCTGCAGCCTCTGCCCCTAGCAGTTCGATCTCCATTGCTTGGGGAAAAATCAAGATTGGATGTTGATTCCAATCTTTTGGAGAAAAGATGGGTGGGAGTTGTATTCACAAGCCATCTAGGTGATTTTTGAGAAGGATCAAGTTCTTTTGGAAGAACACTACTGATTCTGCTCCACCCTGCACTGCGCCATCTTCAGTGGGAGCAGATTTTGGATCCTACCTTGGGCGTGAACACCTCCATTGAGAGATATTGTTTCTCTGTATCAGGTATTATCTCTCCCTACTCCTTTTGGTTCAGATCTGGTTCAGTTTATGGTTAAAAAATGATCATTGAAAATATGATTTTCTAAATAGGGAATTCGATTCCCAGTTGAAGGGAGAGAATTTTTTTTGAAATTTGCCCCCTTTATTCCGCAATTTTGGAGTCCGTGTGATGGATTTCTTATCCGTTCAGTGGTATCAGAGCCATGGTTCTAATCTTGAACCATTCTGTTTCAGATCTGAATCTGCGCAAATAGGGAGAAGGCGTTCTACCCAATTTGCGCAGATATAGGTTTTGGGAAATTTGTTCCCAAAACAGATGGACAAATAATCTAAAATTAATTTTAAATAAATTTGATTTTTATTTAGAATAGTTCTTTATAATTTTCTTGATTTATGGGGTGCTCGTACAAGAGGAGATCGAACTATTGGTTTGCGTAGGGAGAACTGCAAGATTTGTAGTTAATTGAATTTATTTATTACATTTGGTCTGTAAATATTTTTTTTTTAATTTTTAGACTCATTGTATAGGCATTCGATCTGATGTAATAATTAATAGAAATATGATTTTTATTTATTTTTAATTTTGGATCGAAAATGGCGGCGCAGAGAAGGAGATTTCGCAGATGGGAGATTCGCTATTTGCGATTTGCTATTTGTGAAACTGCAATCTGTGATCTAACCTCTGTTTTGCAGGATGGAGTGTGCGAACAGCCCTGATTAACTGATTTTTGTTTTTCGTTTATCAGTTATTTAATTTTAGATTATTTTCTTGAACTAAGGATTTAATTAAAAATCAAACTCTAGACCCATTCGAGCCAAGATTTGTTCAAACCATTTGGACCAAATCTAGGGTTTAATCAAGGCTGAAAGTCAGCCCTAATTTTTTTTCACTAATGGGCCTGAGGATTGATATTTAATTAAATGGTTAATTCGGCCCAACCTGTAAAGGCCCAATTTTAAATAGTTAAAACTGCAAAAAGCCCACTTTAATATGGGCCGAACTAGGTAACCTAATTCAGCCCATATACCTATATAATATTAACGGTTTATATTATGGAATTTTAACGGGCTTCCAATGGGCCTTACAGATAATTAATTGATTGGATCAATTTATCCCTGCAAGAGATGTATGGATGTGTGATGTGCTGCGTACATGGGCCATAAGTACTTGGCCCATGCTCATTCGACAGTGGCTCTTTCGCACACCATGGCTGAATGCACATCATTGCCATGGTGTCCCTTTTGGTCATTGGATGACCTCCCTCAGTAGTGGGCCCCACACCTCATCAAGAGGTTACGTGCGGAACCCTAGCCGATTAAAGGCCCATCGAAATCTAACTTTATGAAAGTCAGTGGGAGCCACTTTGGTTTGACCTAAATCAAAGTAGTGCGTAATTATTTGTTCCCTCCAGCTAATATGAGTGCAAGCGATAGAGAGATTTATATGATGAACTTTCTAAAGGCCTTCCATCATTAACATGAGGAGGATGGGTCCTTCACTAATGAGGAAACGCACCAGAAAATGGGCTATCCATTTGCTATTGGGCTTGTCTAAGTGTTTCATAAGATGATAGGTGCGTCATAGACCGATGTGGGAGGGGTTTCACTAGAAAATGGGAACTCTCTCACGGTACTTTGGCATTCACGAATATGATGGGTAAGCACTCACTGGACAGAAAGGTTTACCTGAAAACGATTTGAACCTTGTCTGACAGAGGCCAAAGGGGAAACTCATATGATGAGTGGATATGATCCTTCACAGAAAGGTGGTGGGGTTATGCAGCTGAAACAGTTGGCTCCATGCATCCTATGTGATTTCCCACATTTCCAGAGACAACCCGTAGTCTCCATCACTGAGAAAGGAGGGAAATCTCAGAGATGAATAAATGGAAATGGATCATAGATTAAAATCCATATCTATGAAATGAACATGAATCAAATTTGGTTGTGGACTGATGTTTGCTCTTTTATCAGAAAATGACAAATGGATCTTTTGCAAAGCTTCTTGATGACAACAAGCTTAAGGGCCCAAACTACGCCGACTGGTACAGGACCCTTATGCTGGTCCTAGCTTCTGAAAAGATGGACAAAGTGGCAAAGAATCCTGCCCTAGATTGTCCGAGTGACTGGGCTTCTGAGGCCCGAAGGAGAGACTATTAGGAATGGGAAGAGAAAAACTCCCTAGCCCGGTGTTACATCATTGCCTCCTTAGACAACCCAATACAGAGGCAGTTCGATCAGATCAAACTTGCCAAGGACATATTGGACAGCCTGAGGATGATGTATGAAGAGCAGAATCATTCTACTCGACAAAAGGTCTTGAAACAGTTCATGACCACTCAAATGTCCAAAGGCCAACAAGTTCACGACCATTGTCTTCGGATGATGGATTACATCAACGAACTGGAGGCTCTTGGATCTGGGCTGGATCTTTCAACCCAGATAGACGCTATCCTTGATTCTTTGCCTCCTTCCTTTAATCCGTTCATCATGAACTATAACATGAACAAGCTGAATGTCAGCTTGCAAGAGCTCAACAATATATTGCAAAGAACTGAAGAACTGATTAAAAAGGATGAGCCTGTAGCTGTGCTTGTTGAAGCTAGCAAAATGGGCAAGAGAAAGTGGAAGGCAAAGAAGCCTCAGAAGAACGCCACCAAGGGTAAGAAGCGGAAGAAAGACAAAGCATCGGATGCCTGTCACTTCTGCAAGAAGACCGACCACTAGAAAATGAATTGTCTTGCCTACCTGGAATCCAAGAAAAGTAATTTTGAAACTTGTGTTAGAGAAACCAATTTATTGGTAGTTTCTGCGTCCTGTTGTATTGACTCCAGGGTTTCAACTCATGCGTGCAACTCACTGCAGGGGTTCAAGGTAAGCAGAAGGCTAAGTGAAGGAGAAGTCACTCTCTACTTGGAGACTACTGCAACTGTTGCTGCCGCGGCAATAGGAACCATGGAGTTAATTTTTAGAGAAGGAAAAGTTGTACTAAAAGATTGTCTTTATGTACAAAATTTAAGAAGAAATTTGGTTTCTGTTTCAAAACTGTGTGCAGATGGTTATTCTGTCTACTTTAATAATACGATTACTATTAAAAGAAATAACAGAATCATCGCATATGGGGAACTGAAGAACGGTCTCTATGTTCTACATCCTTCTCTAGAAACTAACATAACCGAAACTACGTCGGCTGAAATCCCCAAGAAGAGAGCCCATGATACAGTTAATCCCACGTGCCTGTGGCATTACTGACTTGGCCACATCGGTGTTGACCGAATCACAAGGATGGTCCTTTAGATTTTCTAACTATAGAAGATCTTCCCACCTTTGAGCTTTGCTTATAAGGCAAAATGACAAAACAACCATTTAACAGAAAGCTTAAAAGATGTACAGGCATATTTGACCAAATACATACTGATGTATGTGGTCCCCTGAGTGTTAGGACACGGAATCAACACGTGTATTTCATCACCTTCACAGATGATTTCCCACGATATGGTTACATGTACCTAATAAGACACAAGTCTGAATCCTTTGAAAAGTTCAAAGAGTTTAGATAAGAAGTCGAGAAATAGTTGGGGAGATAAATTAAAGCCCTTCAATGTGATCAAGGTGGCGAGTATCTCTCTGATGAATTCAGGGACTACTTAAAGGTCAAAGCAATAATATCACAATTAGCTCCTCCTGCTACACCACATTTAATGGTGTTTCAGAGAGGAGGAATAAGACTTTATTGGATATGGTCCGGTCACTTCTCATACACTCAGAGTTACCCACAATTTTTTGGGATTACGCATTAGAGACTACGATTTACGTGCTGAATCGGGTTCCAATCAAATCGGTTCCGAACACTCCTTATGAACTTTGGACCGGAAAGAAACCAAGTGTCAGACACTTGAAGATTTGGGGTTGTTCAGCACATGTTAAAAGATCGAGTGCAGACAAGTTGGAATTCAAGACCAGTCATTGCCTATTTGTTAGTTACCCAAAAGGCTCTGTAGGTTCCATGTTCTATGACCCATGTGAGCAGAAAGTGTTCTGTAGTCGAAATGCCCAATTCTTGGAGACCGATTACATCCTGGACACCCATCTCCAAGAAATTGTTCTTGATGAGGAGAGCTCAGGAGCAGTGGGAGATGTCCCACAAGTTCCAGGTAGTGACCAACCCAAAAGATCCACTTGGGTATCCAGGCCACCAGTCCATTATTGTTATGACCAGGATAGTTACCTGGTGGAAACCTTGACTAGTGACGAGGATCCCGTGACTTACGCGGAAGCTATGTTGGACATAGATTCCCAGAAGTGGGTGGAGGCCATGAGAGCATAGATGGATTCAATGGAGACCAATGGAGTTTGGACTCTAGTAGATCCGCCCTCCGGGGTAAAAGCAATCAGTTGCAAATGGATTTACAAGAGGAAGAAGTGCCCCGATGGTAGGATTGAGACCTTCAAAGCTCGTTTGGTGGCGAAAGGGTACACTCAGAAAGAGGTCATCGATTATGAGGAAACCTTTTCGCCTTTGGCCATGCTTAAATCCATTAGGATCCTGGTAGCTGTAGTAGCATACCATGATTATGAGATTTGGCAGATGGATGTCAAAACTTCATTCCTGAATGAAGATCTTAGTAAAGATATCTATATGCAGCAGTCGCAAGGCTTCATAGCTGTGGGTCAGGAAAACATGGTATGTAAACTTAACAGATCCATTTATGGACTTAAGCAAGTTTTAGAAGTTGGAACATCCATTTTGACTCTGCCGTCAAATCGTTTGACTTCGAGCAGAATTCGGATGAACCCTGTATTTACAGGAAGTACAATGGAGATAAGGTTACCTTCTTGGTTCTGTATGTAGATGACATTCTACTCATTGGGAATGATGTAGGAATGTTGATTACGGTGAAAGTATGGTTATCACAACAATTCTCCATGAAAGATATTGGAGAAGCCTCCAATATACTAGGTTTTCAACTCTACAGAGACCTATCCTTACAAGGCTGACACAGTGGTGCCACCAAGTCAGTTGGGGTGGCTTGTCTCAGCTACCGGGGTGAGACCCTATGCACATACAATGTGGGATTAATTGAATCTTTGAACTGGACCAGATTTCTAGTTTTGCCCTAGACCTTGGAGATTGATGGGCAAAACTGGAAAATTACACCCGGCCCCTAGACTCGATTATGATACTGCACTAGGTGTCGGATTAGACTGTCTTTGATGTGCCAATCAGTGAGATCCTTAGTGGGGGTCAAAACCTGGGTTTGTTGGGATAGTCTGAGAATTCATCTGAGTGGGTGATCATCGTGACAGGATCAGCCCCTTTGTCGGACAAAGGTAATGATCGGGGTTGCACTCTCATGATGGAAACCAAGACTGCCGACAACCGATTTCAATAGTTGTGATTTGTTTTGCAAAATATATTTTATATGAGATATAAAAGTATATATATATATATATATATATATATATATATATTATGGTTTCGAAATGTTTGCAAAGGGTTTTAATTCCCGGGATCCATACTTGAGAGAATGCAACACTATTCCTTGCAGTTGAGGGAGAGGTCCTCTATTGTCGGGCAGTGTATGATCATTATGGGCTGAGAGGTTAAGTGTAAGACCATTGAGGATAATACCTGATGGGCTAATCTTGCATCTGCCCACCGTCCCTGGGTGTTACAAGGTGGTTTGGCCCAAGGACCACTTCGGGTAAATGTTGGGCCCATAGAGCCCAACTGATGGGTTTCGGGGGGTGCATTGTCTATAACAGTGTATTCGGCCAGGCCTTGTAACAAAGGCTAGGCTGAACCCATGTGGCTGATGTGTAGATCAATGTTTGGGTCTCATGCCATACAAGGAAGCCCAACTGGGCAGCAGTTTGGAATGGCTAAATGAATACATAACCTTAAATGGGCCTTAAGCCCATTTTGAACTGGGCTAATTTGATTAGTCACTTAAGGGGCGAATTCTGAGATAAGATCAGCTGATAGGATTGGGCCCACACCTTATCCAATAAGAGAGTCCAAGATCTAAATGAGATTTAGATCTGGAAACTTCCTAATTTGATTAGGAGATGGTTGATCTAATCTGTTGATAAGATAAGGATTATCCCTTATCTTAACGGGACTTCTAATACATATATGATTTGGGTTAGCAACTCCTAATGGGATTAGGAGCTGATCCCTTTAAGTCTATAAAAGGAAGAAGGGGCAGCAGCCTTTAGACACACAATCATCAGCAACAGATAGTCTTGTCTTCAGAGCTGAAATCACAGAAGAGAGAATTCTGCTCCCTACAAATACTCTTTAGCCGCTTCGTTCCTGCAGCTGCCACCTATAGCAGTTCGATCTCCATTGCTTGCAGAAAAATCAAAATTGGATCTTGATTCCAATCTTTTGGGGAAAAGATTGGTGGGAGTTGTATTCACATGCCATCTAGGTGATTCCTGAGATAGATCAAGTTCTTTTGGAAGAACACCGCTTATTCTGCTCCACCCTCCATTGAGAGATATTGTTTCTTTGTATCAGGTATTATCTCTCCCTACTCCTTTTGGTTCAGATCTGGTTTAGTTTATGATTCAAGAATGATCTTTGAAAATATGATTTTCTAAATAGGGAATTCGATTCCCAGTTGAAGGGAGAGAAAAATTTTTGAAATTCGCCCCCTTTATTCCGCAATCTTGGGTGTCCATGTGATGGATTTCCTATCCCTTCAAATTCCATCATTTGACCCTTTATCAAACAAAGATTCTATTTCAATAAATCTTATTGACCCAAACTTGTTAATCATCTTTACCCCATTTGTCTGATCATACCTCACCACTATGTTCTGGGACCCAAAAAACCTCTACACACCAAATTTTACAGCCTAATTCATCTGTTTGGCTGTTAAACTAGAACGATACTATTTCGACATAATAGATTAAATTACCACGTCATATGTACCAACCTGAAGCCTCAAAAGGGTGATGGATGATTTCAAACCCATTCTTAACTCATTAAAACTCATGGACCATTGAAACAATGCCTAATAAGCTTAAAAAGCTCAAAATACCAAGCAGACCCCCACTTAAAGGTAAGAAAAGACAAAATGACATTTAAATGTTCATCAAATTTACATTTTTGCCATTGTTAGCCCCAAACATGGGGCTATTACGTCTGGCTTTCCCCAAGATCCCATTGGATGCACAAAACCCATGGAAACCACCCCAAATCGAAGAGAGTGTTTCACCAAACAAAAAAGCTTGATTGTACACCTATTTCTTTGAAGAATCTTTTCCTATTTTTGAGAAAACCTCTGTTGAATCCTAAGCACTATACCTGGGTGAATTTCAGACCTGGCCCCCTCCCTTGAGGCCCCAACTTTTGTAGAATTCCAAAAATACCCCCAGGTCGACTGCAAGGTTAGCTGAAGCAAGTTTGAAGCTCAAAATGCTACGAAAAGACTAAGGGGCACAAAAATGGGGTGTCTAAAGCTCCCCTTTGGTTTAATATATGTGCAAAGAGATAGGTAATATTATATGATGAATTGTATAAAGGTCTTCTGTCATTTGAATGGAAATAGCTTGTACCGGTGAGTGGAGATGCACCATAAACTTGGGCTGTCCATTTTGCTAATGCAGCCGATGGGATTGCTTCATGAGATGATAGGGATGTCATAGACCGAGGTGGAAAAGGCCTATCCTAAAATGGAAGACTCTTTCATGATACTTTGGGGTCCACGATATGATGGGTCAGCACTTACTAGACATAAAGGTTTAACATAAAATGGCAATGAACATTGTCTGATGGAGGCCAAATGGAAAGCTCATTAGATGGGTGGGTATTTGATCCTTCACAAAAAGTGGTAGAGTTATGCAACTGAAACAGTTGGCCCCATGCACCTATGTGATTTCTAAAGGGAAGGGAGATTTGATGTGTGGCTCATTGTGACACTAGCAAGTGCACTAGCCGTTCAAGTAATAAAGTAGTGAGTGAAGTATCGTTCCCACGAGGATTTAGGAAACAAGTATCAATACTAAATTGAGTACTTCTTATCTGATTAACAAATAAATCAAAACTTTAATGAAAGCTAAAAATCCTAAATTAAAATCTATCTAAATCATTGGTCCAATTGCCTTCAAATCAGGTTAGAATAGTAAGTAGTAAATTTCAATCTCAGAATTCAGCAATCTATCAATTTGGATCATTCGAATAAATCATAATTGAGCCTTGGTTTGGTGAAACCCCAAGGTCATGAACATCCTCTCTCAAGCACATGTTCATCCTATGCATGAGTGACAATTCTTCTAACTCTAACAAGAATCTAATCCCCATGCATGCATTTCTTCAAACACTTCTAAGGCATCAATTCAAAACTGAATTGATCACCAACTAAATTGTGCAAGTTATCTCTAATCTTGCATCCAATTCAGTTCTTGAATAGTAGATCTGAATTCCTAGAGTTCTCTCAAGCACTCTAGGAATTCCAAGCTTTAGATCCATTCGGCCAATCTGAAAATTGCAGATCTGAATTCTCTTTCAAGCAATTCAGATCTTGCAATCTCAGATCTGAGTTTTGAAGGTTAGTTGGCCGAATTAATCTACAAAAACACCCTTATTCAAGAAACTCCAAGTACAATTCATGACCATTCGAATGAATAAAAAAGAATTAGATTGCTGAACTGAAATTTTATAAGCTGAAATACATCAAGGAAGAATGGAAGAAGGAGAAAGAAGAAAGAAAATATAACAAAGAAACATAATTCAAATTAAAGGAGAATGAAATTACAATTGAGTTATTACAAATGATCTTTGAATCACAAACCCCCAATTTCGAACTCACCTTCTCTTCTAGTTTGCTTGTCTTGAACTTCCTTCAGCCCTTCATCTTCTTCCTTGCGCCTAACCTTCTTCTCTTCTCTTCTCTCAAGGTGGCCGAACCTCTAAGAGTGGGAGAGCCTTCATCTCAAGCAATTGAACACCTCTCCCCCCTCCTAGAGGCCTCCTTATATAATTTTTCAAGGGGGCTCTTGCCCCTTTTGAAGTCTCTAGAATTGGGTGTATTACACCCCTCATGAACCTTCTAGAGTGCTCCCTCATTCTCTTCAAGAAACTTCTAGGAGTTGCCGCCCCTAGCTCCCTTTGGGCTGCTATTTGGGCTGCAACTTAGCTTGCTTTTGATCTCATGTAGGCTACACTCTAGACTGTTCTTTGGGCTAAAAATGGGCTGGGCCAAAATGTCCTTTTTGCTAGGCTTCTTCCCTTGGGTTTTCCAAAGAGTTAGCTTGCACTACTTGGGCCGAATGAAACTCCCTTGCTCCCATGGCTGGGTTGGGCTGAACTTGATAAATTTTGGGCTTTCTTTTCTTGCTTTTGCCTTCTTTTTCATGATTTGGCTGCCCCTGAAATCTTTCTTGCAATCAAGCTAAAATAGGGCAAAATCTAATTAAATCGGCATAAAATTTCTTGCAAAAACCTCATAAAATATAGATAAATTGTAGGTTCATCAAATACCCCCACACTTAAGCTTTTGCTTGTCCTCAAGCAAAGACATCAGAAATAAACTGAACGTTCCCCCCTTCTATTCTCACTATTTACCTGGTGAACTTTTTAAGATAGAAATGCATTGAGTAGTCGGGGAACTGTTGTAAGTGCTCAACTCTTATTCTTGTAAATTACCATTTAACATATGTATAAGATCCAAGGAAAGGAGAATGCGAATTTCATTAAAGTCCATCCTTCACTCCCAATCAATATATAATTAAGCTCCTTAATTGTCAAAGTTAATAATCAAATTACACTAAGTTTCACATCAGTAACTTTATCTTAATGAGAGTTCAACTTAGTATGCCCTCTTGGACCTCAACTGTCACCATCATTACTTATTTCTAGGGGTGAGTGCATTTTATGCTCCATCTCACCTTTTTTTTTTCTGTGTGAGTGCATTTTATGCTCCATCTCACACACTTTTTTTTTTTCGGTGTGAGTGCATTTTATGCTCCATCTCACACTGGTCACAAGCTTGAGGTAGATAAAAAAAATTCATGTTTTGAGCTGCTAGTTTTACTATTCAGCTCAAAATAGCGGAGTCAATTTGGGCTTTTGTCCTTCTTTAAACCTCAAGAATCAGTACTTCAGATGTGCACTAGTTCTCTTGACCATTAACCATGAAATCAAGTGCTTTCATACACATGAAGGTAGTTAGGGCTAGTCATGTTGAAAGACATATTCAACTCACCTTTTTCTCATGCATATACTAAGTTGGGTCATTTGCAAGAATAAAAACTTAGCAAATACATTGGTTTCCCTCAACTCATTGAAATCCTTCTTAAAAATCATCAAATAGATAGTAATGAACTTGAGGAGTTCCAGTCTTTTTTTTTTTTTTTTTCTGGTTATGTCATTTCCTGCGTATGTGTGTTGGGGTGAATGAGGTGCATGGTTTCAGCCCCCCATACCCTAGCCTCGGGCTCACTCCCCCACACTTAAGATGAACATTGTCCTCAATGTTCGTAGTGTTAGGGAACCACACTTGCTAGAGCAAACTGAAGAAAAGAAATGGATGAACTGAGTGCTTAAAGAATTGGAATTTTGAGAAAAAGAACTTTATTTTACTAACTAATATTCTAAAAAGATAAATGACAAAAAGATGCCTTAACTTGTTCATGAGCAAGCATAAAAGATTATTGGTTATCAAGATAAACAGTGGATGGAGGGGTGAGTTCTATAGCCCCATGGGGAAAAACTTGTGAAATGGTAAAGGGTCCAGACCACCTGGATCTCAGCTTACCTGGAAACAAGCGGAGACGGGAATTATATAACAATACATGTTAGCCTACATAAAAGTCCCATCTCAGCAAGTTCTTATCATGCCGGTTTTTTATTCTTTCTTTATAAACTTTGGCATTCTCATTGGCGGCAAGTCTGAATTCATCCAATTCATTCAATTGCAAGCGCCGTTTAGCCCCTGTGGCCTGAATGTCAAAATTTTAGAATTTAAGAGGCCAATAGGCCTTGTGTTCTAATTCAACTGGTAAATGGCATGCTTTACCAAAGACCAATCTGTAGGGGGACATGCCAATGGGTGTCTTAAATGCAGTTCTATATGCCCATAATGCATCATCTAATTTGATGGACCAATCTTTTCTGGCAGATGCTACGGTCTTTCCAGAATTCTTTTGAGTTCCCTATTAGCCAACTCCACTTGGCCACTAGTTTGAGGGTGATAAGGGGTAGCTAATTTATGTGTAATTCCATATTTCTGCATTAACCTTTCAAATTGGCTATTGCAGAAGTAAGTTCCCCTATCACTAATTATAGCTCGCGGAGTGCCAAATCTGGAGAATAGCTTCTTTAGGAAGTGTACCACCCTTCTTGAGTCATTTGTGGGTAAAGCCATGGCTTCTACCCATTTGGATACATAGTCAACTGCAACGAGGATGTACTTATTTCCAAAAGAATTCGGGAAAGGTCCCATGAAATTTATACCCCAAACATCAAAGATTTCACATATCAAAATATTGGAAAGGGGCATTTCATTATGTCGGGAAATGTTTCCCGATCTTTGGCATTTGTCACATGTGGACACATACCTATGGGCATCTTTGAAAAGTGTGGGCCAATAAAAACCTGATTGCAAAACCTTGGCTGCAGTGCGACTAGCTCCAAAATGACCTCCTGCTTCTTTATCATGGCAAAATTGGAGTACCGACTCCATCTCCTCCTCAGGGACACATCTCCTTATGATCTGATCTGCACACAATTTATACAAAAAGGGTTCCTCCCACAGATAGTATTTTACATTGAAAGGAATTTCTTTTTCTGTTGATATGAAAGGTTAGGAGGAAGGACTTGTGCAGCTAGATAATTAGCAAAATCAGCATACCAAGGATATGAGTATTTCTGTATTGAGTACAGCTGCTCATCCAGAAATTCTTCTTGAATGTTGTTGGTTATCTCCTCTTTTGAGCTTACCTTGTCCAACCGGGAGAGATGGTCAGCAACCAGGTTTGCAGCACCCTTCATTTCTCTAATCTCAATGTCAAACTTTTGCAATAAAAGAATCCACCAAATCAGTCTTGGTTTTGAGTTTTGCTTGGTAAGCAAGTGCCTTAATGCTGAGTGATCTGTGTAGACAACAACCTTGGATGATATCAGATATGAATGAAACTTGTCAAGTGCAAATATTACTGCTAGCAGCTCCTTTTCTATGGTGGTGTAATTGAGTTGGGGTCCAGTCAAGGTTCTGCTAGCATATTAAATTGGCTGAAAATGTTTGTTCATTCTTTGTCCTAAAATAGCTCCTATAGCAGAATCACTCGCATCACACATTAATTCAAATGGGAGGGTCTAATCTGGTGCTACCATGACAAGTGCATGGATCAATTTGTCTTTCAAGATGTTGAAATCATGAAGGCATTCAGTTGAAAATTCCAAAGTTACTTCTTTTTGAAGCAAGATAGATAATGGCTTGGCAATTTTTGAGAAATCCTTAATAAACCTCCTATAGAATCCGACATGTCCTAAGAAACTTCTCAAAGAACGAACAGATGTTGGGGCTGGCAGTTTTTCAATTGCCTCCACCTTGGCCTTTTCGACTTCTATACCTCTTTGAGAGATCTTGTGTCCAAGCACTATGCCTTTTTGCACCATAAAATGACATTTCTCCCAATTCAACACAAGATGTGTTTCTTTGCATCTAGTAAGCACCAGTTCTAGATTATTCAAACATGCATCAAACGAAGAGCCAAAAATTGAAAAATCATCCATAAAGATCTCAATAAAATTTTCAACCATATCAGAAAATATAGACATCATACATCGCTGAAAGGTAGCTGGGGCATTACATAACCCAAAGGGCATCCTTCGGTATGCAAAGGTTCCATATGGACAAGTAAAATTGGTCTTTTCTTGACCTTCTGGTGCAATTGGTATCTGGTTATACCCTGAATATCCATCCAAGAAACAATAATACTCATGCCCGGCTAGTCTCTCCAACATTTGGTCCATAAATGGGAGAGGGAAATAGTCATTCCGGGTGGCTTCATTTAATTTTCTATAGTCAATACACACACGCCATCCGGTGACGGTTCTAGTAGGGATGAGTTCACTTTTCTCATTTGGAACAAAAGTCATACCCCCTTTCTTGGGCACAACTTGCACATGGCTTACCCAAGAACTATCAGAAATAGGATAAATGATCCCAGCATCTAACAACTTAATTATTTCAACCTTTACCACTTCTTTGATGTTGGGGTTCAAGCGCCTTTGGGGTTGAACGGAAGGCTTGCTGTCCTCTTTCATCAAAATTCTGTGAGTGCAGATTGATGGATTAATGCCTTTGATATCTTCTACCTTCCAAGCTATAGCATTTTTGTGTTCCCGTAGCACTCTTAATAATTTTTCTCTTTGTAAGGGATTCAGTGCTGCGGAAATTATCACGAGGAGATCTGATGGTTCCTCAAGGAAAGCATACTCTAAATGGGATGGTAATTGCTTCAGTTCAAGAAGGACAAGTCAATGGCCATGCTTGTTAAAGCTGGACAATCTAGCAAGAGAAAGAGGAAGGGAAAGAAGAAGCCTCAGAAGAAAGCATGTAAGCTGAAAAAGCAGAAGAGACAAGTCATCGGATGAATGTCACTTCTACAAGCAGACAGAACATTGGAAAAGGAACTGATGCGGCACGGTCTAGGCACTCCTAGCTGGCCGCTGACTGGCTCCTATCTGGCAACAGACGACACATGAGAGGAAGATTAGCTCGAAGCTTAAGTTAGAATGCTGGGGGAGAAAGCAAAGAGTGTAAAGAGGCTAAGAGTGCAGGTCGCATTGGATCACTAAGTTCTCAAGATTCAGATAGGATCTTAGATGTTTGAGAGAGCTTCCCTTTAACTTAGGAGCTCTTATATAGGCGCTCTTGTCAAATCGAGCGTAACCACCACTGGGCTTCTGTCGCAGCCTTTACCTGCCAAGGCTGCGCAGGTGATCATTGCAGGATACTACCCAAATGGATGGGTGACACATCCCAGGAGGACAGACACGCCACCATCTGTCGAGAGACATGGGTACAATCTACCGAATGGACAGGGACTGCACCGTCAGTCAAGAGATGTGGCGCAGCCTGACGGGTACGGTCTTGTCAGATAGAAGCTTCCTTGAGAGTGTCGCGTTGCTTAGTCGCGAGCTACCTTGTAGCGAGCTATCTTATCACGAGCTACTTCGTAGCAAGATCCCAGGGGTACTTCGAGGTGACCCCCATCGGGATTGCCTTTGGGGCAGTCTTTCTACCAAAGGGTTGGAGCGAGCTAGTTACCCTAGCTCGCGAGTTTGTAGGATACTACCCAAATGGATGGGTGACACATCCCAGGAGGACAGACACGCCACCATCTGTCGAGAGACATGGGTACAATCTACCGAATGGACAGGGACTGCACCGTCAGTCAAGAGATGTGGCGCAGCCTGACGGGTATGGTCTTGTTAGATAGAAGCTTCCTTGAGAGTGTCGCGTTGCTTAGTCGCGAGCTACCTTGTAGCGAGCTATCTTATCGCGAGCTACTTCATAGCAAGATCCCAGGGGTACTTCGAGGTGACCCCCATCGGGATTGCCTTTGGGGCAGTCTTTCTACCAAAGGGTTGGAGCGAGCTAGTTACCCTAGCTCGCGAGTTGGGATAGTTTTGGAGTATTCCCTTTCGGTAGCTCGGGGGAGCTCGAACTCGCACTGTAGTGAGCTCCCCCTACAGCGAGCTATGACGTAGCGAGCTATCCTACTGGCTAGTTACTTAGTCGCAGTCAGACTACGGTGCTGAGCTGTTGCTCATGCTGAGTCAGGCCCACGTGTCATTCTCAAGGGGTCAGGTCAAATCATCCTCCATCAATTGCCCCCCACTCCTCAGGCTAAGAGTGCTACCTTAGCGTGAGGAGTTCATGAAGTGGGACAAGTGGATTTGACAAAAGTTCAAACTTGATTGAATGCTCGCATTAAATGTGTGCGCAAAAGTCAGGAGATTTTTTACGTTTCGAATGCCATGAAACCTGCCGAAGCGGTTGTTAACTCTAGATGTCATGCTGCCATTATTACCTCAATCTTGGGAGACATGCAGGCAGTCACATTTTGGTTTTAGAAGGCGTGCGGTTAGCTTGATTGTGAATCGTTAGATCTGCCTCAATCTAGGCTGTTGGTCTAGGGGCATAGTGGATATAAATAGAATGGCCCCCGAGCCTCAGTTTCTTTCACGCTAACTTGCTGTCTTCGAATTCTGAGGTCACACATCCATCTAGTCTACCCAAGGTCTTCTATTCACACCGTTTCATCTTTTTGGTGAGTCATTCATTCTGTCCATCATGTCTGGGTATCCATACCATGTTTATCCCCAGGATGGTGACCAGGACGACGACGCCCCCTCGAGCTCAGGGGGAGCTTGGGAGTTGGCTCCGGTGGCTCGGGAGGCCTCTGGTGATGTGGCTTCTACCTTTCAGGGCAGAGAGCCCGACACCTTTGATCCCTCCTCTATGACGATGGGGAGACTCAGATCTCTAGTCCGCCATTTTCACCTTCTCGGGGACCCTATCTACGGTCTCCCCTCTGGTAACTTTCCTTGGGAGCATGGTCCCAATGATATAGCAATTTTCTAGAACAGCTTGAGGCTGGTCTGCGGCTTCCCCTACACCCCGTAATAGTGGAGGTGTTGAATCATTTTAACATCATCATTGACCAGCTCCATCCCAATGCCATCCAGAATGTAGTTGGGACCATTTCCCTGTGCTATGAGTATTGCCTCCCCCTTGACCTCAATATCTTTTCTTCCATTCTCTGTATTAAGAATGCCACTACCGGAGCCTCTGGAAAGGCGTTCTTATTACTTTTCTCCCTGTCGAGGCTTTAAGCTTTTGCACGACCTGCTGAACAGGGTTCCCACCTTGAAGCGGGACTATTTTGTGGTTTGTAACCCCGAGGGGTGGCCCTTCCCAACTTTTTGGAGGGGCGCCATCCAGGACCCCGGGGCTGAGTTGGACTCTGAAACTCGGAAAATGCTGCTATCCTGGGCAGCTGTAGGCCTTCTCTATTCAGATTACTTGACCGAGGAGAAGCTTGCGCAGGCTAGCCTGAGCTCGAGTCAGTTGCCTTTTATGCCGCGTAGTGCCTTGTAAAAGATATCATGTGTATACATATATTTTCTTTTTTATTGGACTAATACCTTGTGGTTCTTTGGCAGCCATCATGTCTGCTATTGACATGCGCCGCCTTCTTTCCAGCAACCAAAAGTGTAAGGCTAAGAGGTTGCGTCCTGACCGAACTCCCACTTCTGGGGGCACTGAGTTCGGGTCTGTTGAGGTGCCGGAGAAGGTGCCCTTGAAGAGGGTGAGCTCCCGAGGCAAGGGGTGATTCCTCCTGGTCCCTCCCGCCCATTCCCCTACCTGTAGTTCCCGGTAGAGAACTGTGAGGGTGTCAATGAGTACATCGTGGCTAGCCGAAAGAGCCGAAGGGCAATATGCCATGAGGAGGTCACTAGGTGGGGGGAGATGGAGCCCAAGGTGCTCGCCAAATTTGCTGCCTCCCATTGTATGGTGGTAAGTGGCCTTTTCTTTTTCTTCTCATTCTTTCCCTTCTTTTGCTGTTCTCAGACCTTAGTCTCTTGTTGGCAGGTGAACACCTTCATCCATGCCATGGCCCTCCAGACCAACATCCACTTTGGCGACGCTCGCAATCAGAGGGCCGTCGTCTAGAAGCTCCAGGGCGAGCTCGACTAGGCCTGAGGAGAGCTCCTTCAGACTCACAAGGGGAGCGAGGCCTAGGAGTTGCTCGCTCACAACCAAGAGGCACAGATCACCAGGCTTTCTAAGGAGAGCGCGCGCTATAGGGAAGAGTCATCGAGGGTGACAGCGGAGAGGGAGATCCTTCGCCAACAGGTCAGGGACTTGGAGTCTACACTTTTGGACCGAACTCAGAACTTCGACACCATGGTGGAGGCTGAGCAGGATAAGGCAGTCTGGGACTTCAAGGACTCATTGGAATACCACAACCTCCAAGTAGGGTATGGCACAAGCTCGTACCACTCCGGATTCAAGCTTTGCTGTTGGTTGGTCCGAAAGAAGTTCTCTGGGCTCAACCTCGACAGCATCACAATGAAGGGTCTGGCTCCCGAGACGGTGGACTAGGCAAAGGAAGAGGAGCCTGACTTCCCAGAGGACGAGGACGAGGTGGAGGAGGTAGACCCTTGAGGCTGTTAGCTCTGTTTTTCTGCTTTTATGACTAATTTCTGGTGGTTCCTGGGTGCCAGAACCTGGTTTTCAAAAAATCATATTCTTGGGCAGTTGTGCCCTTTTTACTTATTGTTGAACTTTTCCGAGCTATTTATCTTGGTTTCTTATTTATGAAGTAGTAATGAAAATTTTCTTTTTCTTCTAAGTATGGTGTGCTCTTTTATTTTTTTGCCAAAGCAATCTCATCACTCGATATATTAGAGCTACATACCCGAAATATGATGTTTTGGTAATTATTACCCCAAGCTACCCCTTAGTGCTTCGAGGCATAGTATACCGTGAAGTGGTTACCGTGCATGTCCGAACTGTATGTTTGTAGGTTGTACCTTATTCGGTCAAACTGTTGTGTTGAGATGAGCTATGCTTCGTAGGGTTCAAACGCGAACTGCTTATGCCTCTGATACTTCATACTTTGCCTTTGCTGGCGAAGCGGCTAAGTATTTCATCATGCCGAGGTCTTGGTTAGCTTGGTGTTTTAGCCCTTAGGCTGAGGGGGTAACTTATAGTCTACCCTTGGAGTTTGCCCATGCCATGGAGGAGACTAGGTCTCATTGCGCTGAGGTCGTGTTAGCTCGGCATTTTGGCCCTTAGGCTCTGAGAGTGACGCATGGTCTACTCAATAGTTCACCCATGCCATAGAGGCAACTAGGTCGTATTGTGTTGAGGTCGTGTTAGCTCGACATTTTGGTCCTTAGGCTCTGGGAGTGACTCGTGGTCTACTCAATAGTTACAGGTAATACTGTCTTAAGTTGACAATATTTCATGCCCGAGGTACTTGTTTCCCTTCAAGGGTTTTGAGCTCATATGTTCCTTCCCCGAGCACTCGTTTCACTTGGTAGGATCCTTCTCAATTTGGTCCGAGCTTTCCAACGCCGGGCTCAGGCGACATAACTTTACGAAGGACCAGGTCACCGACGCAGAGGTTCCGCTTCTTGACCCTGGCGTTATAGTACCGAGCTACTCTTTCTAGGTAAGTTGCAGTCCTGATATATGTGAGGTCCCTTACTTCATTGAGTAGGTTGAGGTTGGTGCATAGCTCGTCTTCGTTTGTCTTGTCGTCATATGCTTCCATTCGTAGTGAGGGAACCTTGATCTCAGCTGGGATGACTGCCTTGGTGCCATAGGTGAGGTTGAAGGGAGTTTCTCCAATGGCGGTCTTCTCGGTGGTTCGATAAGCGTACAAAACACTGGGTAGCTCGTCTACCCATAGTCCTTTAGCTCGGTCTAATCATGCCGTCAGTCCACGGAGGATAGCTCTATTCGTGACCTCTGCTTGACCGTTTTCTTTAGGGTGTGTGACCGAAGTGAAGTTCTGTCAGATCCCCATGTCTTGGCACCAATTCTGGAATTTGATGTCCTCGAATTGCTTACCGTTATAAAAAATCAATTCCCAAGGTAACCCGAAGCGGCACACTATGTTCTTCCAGAAGAAGTTTTGGATGTTTTGGGCTGTGATCGTTACAGAAGGTTCAACTTCTACCCACTT